>NC_050533.1:628992-631250 GCF_002922805.2 Oryzias melastigma | reverse complement strand
CGCGGAGGAGGAGGAGGAGGATTTAAGGAGGAGGAGGAGGAGGCTCCTCTAAACCAATGAATACCAAACCTTTTCTTCATGACTCTCTTTCCCAGATCGCGCTCATTCCTGCTCATTTGCATCTTCACTTTATGCAAAAAAACTGCTTCTGCAGCCTGACAGGTCATGCTGCAGACCTGCGACTGCGCTGCAGACCTGCGACTGCAGACCTGCGACTGCAGACCTGCGACTGCGTTGCAGACCTGCGACTGCGCTGCAGACCTGCGACTGCGCTGCAGACCTCAGCGTTGCGACTACAAATGAGGCGTGAACTGTCCCGGCTCTCTGGAGCAGCGAGACTCAAACAACCTTCTGAGGACAGATCTGGATCAGAACCAACAGCTGGATTTGAAAGAAACAAACGGCTGAAGACGCGTTCACTCTCAGACTCATTCAGGCTGTGCAGTTTTAGGCCTTTCAAAAAAACCTGAAGCTTTGATTTACTTTACTTTCTCCTGAAGACGCTGAAACATCAGATCTACATTCAAGATTTGATGAAGAACTTCATCGGACAAACAAGGAAAGAAAAGGAATCAAGACAGTAAAAGCTGCAGTTTTAGAGGAGATCAAATGATAAAGGAGGAGATAAAATGATCCACCAACAGCAGAAGAACCTCCAGAACCAGAACACCAACCAACCTGAATGTGGAGACGTAGGTTCTGCCTAATGTGGACTTTGAGGAGGAGATGACGAACAAACAGGAAGTTGTGTGTTTACAGTAACACTGATGAACCTTCCAGTCATGATTACATCATCAAACATGAACTTCAGCAGACGGAAACGACACTTTAGGAGGTGAAGAAACGGAGATTCAGCTTCTCTAAACTCAGATGGTTGACCCAGATGTTCACAGCCTGAACGCTGTAGAAGATAGACCGGAGAAGAAACCTTTAACAGAAACAGAACCGTTTGGGTTTGTTTTCTACTGATCTGAACCAGGAGCCGTATAGATTTACTTTAGTTTGGATTTACATTTATTACCTTTTTTTTATAAATATGAATTATGTCTATTTTTAGCACGAACAAAAGAAAAATATGAAAAGAAACCAGCATCTCTCAAGATGTGATTTTTACGTTTTTACCTCCAGTAGATGCTAAATTAGCCAAACAAGCTAGCTTGTTGCTCAAATACCAGCTAAACTCCAAAACTTCTCCCCTTTTCTTAAACGAATCATTCATCTGTATAATATGTTCAAAGTACCTCAGTCTTTATGTATATCTTGCTCAGTTTTTTTTAGTGATCTGTAAATACTTCCCATATACTGTATAATAACCTGTACCATACTTATTTATAATATTTATACCACTTGCTCTTACTGCCTATTGCACTTCTGGTTGGATGCCAAACTGCATTTCGTTGCCCTGTACTCGTACATGTGTAATGACAATAAAGTTGAATCTAATCTAATCTAATCTAAATTAAATTAGTTTAAAACATTTTGCTAAAATATAAACTAAATCATAATTTTGAAAATGAAACCATGAATATTTAAAGGCTTGTTGCTAAAAAATATTGAAATTTTAAGACTCTCTCATTCATTTATATGAATAAAAAATACGAGCAGGAATCTCCTGAACGAGCTGAACGTTTTTAAACCACGATTACTGAAACTCTGAAAGTGTGATCGAGTTTTTACGAGCTGAAAAACGTATAGAAGGACCAATGGCTGCGCTGCAGACCTGCCTGCGGCTGCGCTGCAGTCCGACCTGCGGCTGCACTGTAGACCTGCGGCTGCGCTGCAGTCAGACCTGCGGCTGCGCTGCAGGCAGGTCTGCAGGAGGTGGAGGAAGGAGCAGGACAATCATCATTCATAAACATTCACACAATAGATGCTAATGAAGGAATCCTCACTTTAAAAATGACTCTGGTTGTTTTTCATGGACGGAGAAAGAACCTCTTGTGGTTCTGGAGGTTCCAGACTCCTGGATCAGATGATGTTGATCCTGTTTGATCCGACTGTTTCTGAGATCAGATCATGTTTTACTGCAGGAATTACAAACAGGAAATGCTGACCACGTTCAAACAGAAGAGTCACGTGTTTACAGCAAATCCTTCTGTTTTATCTGAATCTGAGGATCTTCATCATGTTTCGGTTTTCCTCCTCTTCCTCTCTGTTCACGTTTGTCTCCATCACACCTGAAGCTGGACCACGTGACCCTCCCTCACCTTCTAGAACGAACTTTCACCTCTGAAACGGTGGATGGATTCTGATGAGGG
>NC_050533.1:628353-628959 GCF_002922805.2 Oryzias melastigma | reverse complement strand
GCCTCTCAGGGTACTTGAGGTCCCGGGGGGGGGGCAGATCCGGCTGCAGATCCGCGGGGCTCACGCGGCGCGCGCGTCAAAACATCCTCCCGCCGTGACAGCAGCCCACCACCTTTCGCACACACGCGCGCGCGCACATCAACATGCACCCCCACTCACTATCAGAGGGATGGTCCCGTCGATCGGGTGGATCTCCAGGCGTCCCGGTGCGGCCCCCGGTTTCTGCGCGTGGCCCCTGCCGCGCTGCCACGCGCCCTCCGGCGTCGACTGCGGCTTGTTGTCCTGCCACAGGTAATAGAAGGTCCCCAGGATCCACGCGACCGTCAGGATCGCGATGGCGTTGGCGCGAATCCTGCGCATGCTGAGCCCATACGGAGGACGGGCCGTCCGCCGGTGATGCGCTCGAGCCGCGCGGGAACGAGCCGCACCGCGCCGAGCCGCGCCGCGCCGCCGGGATTTACGCGCCGCTCGAGCCGCGGTCCTAGCGCCGGGTCACTCCACCCCCCCGCTCTCACGCGCACTGATGACCGTCCGCCGGAGGGAGGGGGGGTCTCTGCATCCAGAAGAGCGGAGGGGGAGGAGCTTAGGGATGGGCTCCCTCCTCCT
>NC_050533.1:610145-628304 GCF_002922805.2 Oryzias melastigma | reverse complement strand
GAAGCCCCCCCCCCCCCCTCCCCCGTCTTCATTTTCTGAGGACAAAACAGATTAAAGTCGCTAATCTGATCTCTGTGACCTTCAATATTTTAATCATCCCGATCAGATCAGATCAGATCCGGATGCAGGTCTTTACGTCATCAGAGGAAGTTCCACAGTTTTCCAGCAGCTTCAGATCCTTCATCCTCTGAGGTTCATCATCATCATCAAACCACGAAGCTGCTGCTGTTCTGTATGGAGCTCAGTTAGAGCCAATATTATTTAAAAAAATAAATACAACAAATTAAAAATATATTTGTGTGTTCTGCCAAAAAAAAACAGTAAAATGTCTGAAATTCTAACATAAACTTCATTGTTTTCAGCAAAACTCAAAATTTTAATTTCAAAACTTTTTTCAGTTTTAAGTCTATTTTTATTGTTTTTGAATCTGAAAATGTCCGTTTTGAAACTTTTTCCAGGTGTGAACACGAAGGACCAATCAAATGGATGAAGGAGGTAACTTCAGTCATGGTGCGTTCACTGACTCTGAGAACTGTAATAGTTACGGTCAGAAAATGTCTGTTTAGTCTGGACTGTTTGTTCAAGTCGGCTAAAACCTTCTGAGAGCTCCAAAGGTTTCACTTGTGTCGTAACATAATAAACTGGGAGAGATTTGTAGAAATCTTGAGCTGTTGGGCTGGAATGACCTCAAATGTTTTAGATTTGTCCCATAAATCTACATTCTCTTTGTTCCTGCATTAAACTGTCAGATTGGGCCGGCGCCCCCTACTGTAAGTCATTCTCGTGCACAGATACTACGTGATATTCCATCTCAGGCAAACCTCATCCACCCATTTCATAAATGTTTTTTCAATTTGTTCTATTTGAGTTGGAAATAATATTGGCTCCAATTTATCTCCATATCCTGAACCGTCCTGGAAGTTTGTAACTTTGGATTCAGTGAATCTTCAGTTTTCTGGCCTCAAACTTCCACAAAGCGTCCAGAAGCTGCAGGATGAAGCTGGATGATGTTTGTGGAGCTTCCAGCTCACATCGAGCTCCAAAGATCTGCTCAGAATTAAGGTCCAATAAATGGTGATCAGAACTCCGGGGAGACTGGAAGGACGTCTGAGAAAAGCTGCTGTCACAAACTGCTAAAGCCGAGTCCTCCACAGTCAGGATGAAGATCTCTGGAGGAGCAGAACCAGAACCAGAACCTTCACTTTAACAGATGTGGTGCTGAA
The DNA here is from genome assembly GCF_002922805.2 of Oryzias melastigma. Lineage (NCBI taxonomy): Eukaryota > Metazoa > Chordata > Actinopteri > Beloniformes > Adrianichthyidae > Oryzias > Oryzias melastigma. The sequence continues at coordinate 627,081 of NC_050533.1, read as the reverse complement.
TGCAGATGTTTCTAACTTGGTGATTCCTGTAGACTTTTGTTGTAAAGATTGAACTGATTTGATCTGTTTCTAGATTCTTGTTCTGTTGTGATGTTTCTGTTGCTGATGCGTACTCAGGTCGTCGTTGGAGATGACAAATTGATCTGAACCGACCTTCCTGGATAAAAACAGGTTCAGCAGAACCTCTGAAAGGTCAGCATGAGGTCGGACTCGAGTGAAGAATCGTCCGCTTGACTCTGAGCTCATCAGTCAGGAGAAGAAACGTTTGTGTCACTAAATCAGACCAAACTGTCGATGAAAAAAACATTTTCTGTTGACAAAAGGTTCGATTTTTTAAAATAAATTACATCAAGAAGTCATAAAAACAAACTTTAATTTAGCAACTTATAACTCAAATATATTTTAAACCCATAAACTTTTCAGATCCATTAAAGTTTCTGGTTTCTGGTAAAACTTCGGTTTCACTGGAACAGCTTCACTGGTTCTGAATTTTGAACCGTTCTGGGATAAACTGACGAACTGTCCAGGATAGGCTCCAGCAACACCATGACCTCCTGGAAAATGGAGGGTAAGTTTACAAACAGTAGAAAATAACGAACTTAAATTCTATGAATGAAAACATTGAGGATAATTTACCGATAATCTGTTGGGATTATTCACAGCAAAATATTGATCAGTTTTCAGTTTGTTTGATCTGGAAAAAGGATAAAAACGATCGTCTGATGTCGTCAAACATGAAGCCGATCGGCGATCCTGGAAGACTCGGGAAACTCTCTAGTTTGTGTTTCCGTCGGAGATCCCATAATCCTCGGAGTTCCATCTCCTCAGGAGGTGATTGACAGTTCTCCGTGTTTATTTCATCGCCGGATTCCAACAGGAAGTGAGGGGAAACTCCTGATGCTCCGATTGGACGGCGTCAGGTTGGAGGGCCGTCAGCCAATCAGAGGAGGGGTCACAGGGGTCACATGTGGCTCAGCGCTGGAGGATGAAGGTCGGATGGCTCTGCTGTCACACATATCTTTGGGAAAGGCCACGCCCCCCATGGGCAGAAGGAGCCCAGACACGTTCAGGCGCCGTGGGAAAAAGGGCCGCCGCCATCAGTGGTGCTGCTGCAAACACTGACTGCATCTTCCTCCTCTGCGGGCGGCGAGGCCTTCAGAAGATCTGCTGATCTCGCGCTCACGCCAACAACCTCTCAGCTCGCCACAGAGGGGGGCGGGGCTCTGCAAGGTCAAACGGAGCCTCAGAAGGTGTCTCTATTTAAAGAGACAAAAACATGAAGAGTCGGCGGCCTTCCAGACGTCATTCAGGACCTGCAGGGGGCGGAGCTTCTGTCTGCATGTGAAGATTCAGACGAGTCTGGACGGGAAATGGACCATCAGGTCATCGAAGGCCCAGAAGTTTCCTGAAGATTCTGACGGATTCACATCCACCGTCTGTGTTTTATCTATGGAACACGGATGGAGTGAACAGAATCTGAATCCAGAATCCGTTCTTCTCGGGATCTTCAGTGGAGCAAGAAACCTGTTTCCTGTTTTCTTTCATGACCTCAGATCCCACATTTACAGTTTAGAGAAACCTCAAAAGTTTGTCTGAGGTTTTGGTTTCATCCTGGATGATGACGCTCCCGCCTCCGACCGTCTCCGGAGAGGATCTGATCTTCAACGGCTCCGCCCAAAGTCGCTGCCTGAGGATGTTCAGAGTTTGTCCGTGGCGGTTCAGGCTGCAGCTGTTAACCCTTCATGACCTGCAGGGACGTTTTCTTGTCTCCTGTTGCAGCAGATCAGATGTGAGGGAGACTGACTCTCTGAAGGAGAACTGGATCAGATGTCAGGATGGTCCTTCTGACTGCTGGTCATCGTGAAGCTGCTCCTGCAGGAGGTCACATTGGAGCTCCTGAACCGACCGGACGATGAAAACGTTCCTGAGAGGAACTGTGAGGGTTTCATGAGATTCACTGAATCCTTTTATGGTCAGAGTGTTTGGAGAAAGTCTAAAGTTACAGAGAGAAGAAACATTTTCCAGATGAAATCAAACCGAGGCAAATCCCCCCCTCAGGGTTCAGAGGAACCAGAACTCTGTTTCCTTTTCAGGACAAACTGAAAACAGTTTTTTATGAAGGTGGTGGAGTCAGGAGAGCAAACAGATCAAAGTTTGCTTTGAAAACGGGCTGAGCGAGCGGATCGAGCTGGAACAGAACAGGTTTGGTCCGGTTTGGGGGGGCAGGACTTCATCAGAGAGGAGCAGGAGGGGATGAGGTCATGTTGGGAAGACTTTGAGGTTCGGAGAGGATCCAACCCCCCCACCCATTGCAACATCAGGATGGAGGAACTCTGGAGTTTTGCTCAAATCTGAACAGAATCAGTTCAGTTTGGAGAAGAAAAATCTCCACGTTCCAGAAAACTGATCCTCACCTGCAGATCAAACCATTCTGAGGGTCAAAGTTCATCTGAAGGTGAGTCAGGGACCTCTGAGGGCATTTTCTGACGATACTTCAGCAGAACTTCTGAAGTCATCCAGTCTGGTTCTGCTCCTCTTCATCAGCCCTCGTCTTCATCGTCAAAAGGTAAACACGTGTCAGCAGATTCAGAACTTTGGTCAGAGACCGTTTCACCGTTAACAGATCCTCACAGATCCTCATGGATCCTCATGAATCCTCATGGATCCTCAGAGATCCTTAGAGATCCACATAGATCCTTGTATGTCCTCAGAGATCCTTATAGATCCTCAGAGATCCTTCAATATCCTCGTGAATCTTCAGGGATCCTCATGAATCCTCATCAATCCTCAGAGATCCCCATGGATCCTTAGAGATCCGTATAGATCTTCAGAGATCCTTATAGATCCTCAGAGATCATTATAGATCCTCAGAGATCCCTATAGATCAGTGTCCCTCATTCCTGGTCCTCGAGATCTCCCTGCCTGTTTTTCAGCTCTCCCCGTACTGCTTGCTGCTGATTACCTGGACCAGGTGTGTTAAATTAATCAGAATGTGGAGACATCTGACTGAGCCAATCAGCAGCTAGCAGGGCTTGGAGGTCTGGAAAACAGGCAGAGTGGTAGATCTGGAGGACCAGGAATGAGGAACACTGTTGTAGATCCCCATAGATCCTCGTGGATCCTAAGAGATCTTCAGAGATCCTCAGAGATCCATCATCTTGATGGAGGGAAGTGTGAACAGTGGAGAACCTTCACAGGAACCCAAAAGAGTCCAAGAACTGGAGGAGGACTCATCCAGGAGGTCATGAAAGGTCAGAGGTCACTGGACTCTGTTCAGGTCAGAGGTCATGATCCAACATGGATCCATGAGAGACACTGCTGAGGAACCAGAACCCAGATCTGGAGGATCCACTAAACTTCTGGACTCAGAGACTCTCAGTCAGGCATGGAGGTGGGAGTGTGATGGTGTGTGAACAAAGATCCAAACTCAGCAGCAGGTCCTCCTCTGACTGGATCAGCATGAAGGTTCTGGAGAGTTCTGGTCAAAGTCTTTGGTTCTGTTTGATGAGCTGAGGGTGAAATCTCCCAGCAGCCCCGGCTTCAGGAGCAGCTCCTCCTCCAGGAGTCAGGACACTTTGGAAACGTTCTCCCATAAACTACAAACTTTTTATTGAATTCAAATCTTTTATTCTGCTTGGATTTGTTTCAGAGACAAAACTCAGCTTCAGTAGAACCTTTGGTCTTCAGAGATTCACTCAGAACCAAAGCTGAACTGATCCACATCTCCGGGTTCCTGAGATTCCAAAGAACTGTTTAGAACTTTTTCTTCACCGTTTCTTGAACATTTGCTGCATTTGTCCTTCAACAAAACCATCCGACTTCAAAGCTTCAGGGAAGTTTCTGTCACACTTACAGAATCTGTGGTTCCACAAACCAGGAAGTAAAATGTCAATAATCTGGAGCTTTCAGACGTCACAGATGAACAAAGTCAAACATTTGAGTCAACATGGCTTCACCTGAGAAACCCTCAGGTCTTCAGGGAAATGAAACAGGAGAAATTCAACTCAGAACAGTCATTTAGAACAGAATAGAATAGAATAGAATAGAATAGGATAGAACAGAATAGAATAGAATAGAATAGAATAGAATAGAATAGAATAGAATAGAATAGAATAGAATAGAATAGAACAGAACAGAATAGAATAGAATAGAATAGAATAGAATAGAATAGAATAGAATAGAACAGAACAGAACAGAACAGAATAGAATAGAACGCCTTTATTGTACTTGGAATTAGCTCAACAAACCTTAGTACAGCCCAAATTAGGCAAAAAAGCTACCATGTTGCTAAAATACTAGCCTAGCTAAAAACTAGCTCAATAAATGCCAAATTAGCCAAAAACCTTAGCGTCACGCTGAAATATTAGCTAAACTCAAGAATAGCCCCAAAACCTCGGTAGATGCTAAAATAACCAAATATGTTAGCATGTCGCTAAAATATTAGCTTAACTCAGAATGAGCCTCAAACAGCTCATTAGCATTCATGTCCTGCTGATCGTTTTGATACTAACATCGTTTAGGTTTTAAAGTGTGCAAACAAACGATGGAATTTTGTGGGAAAAAAAAATAAAAATTATGTAAAATGTCAATAATTACGTAAACATCACCAAAAGTAAAAGCATGAATTTCTGGAACATGTGGACTGTTGTTAATTGCAGAAATAAATAGAATAATCACCGGGTTCTGTGGACTGGACCGATCGGCTTAAAGACTCCAGACTCCTGATCCAACAGAACCAAACTTCACACCGTCGGACTTTCCCATCAAATGTGTCATCACAGTTTAAGACTTGAATCCCATTTTCCTGCAGAAAAAATGACGATTATTCTGTTTTATTCTGTCCAAACACAAAACTCCTGGAATGCGTCACCTGTCCTCAGGTGTGTTTGGCTTCTTCCTGACAGGAACAGCAGCTGTTTGTTTGTTTGTGGAGGAGACGTGAGGAGCTCCAGGATCCGGACTCGGCTGATCCACAACGCGCACACACCTGATGTTTGCTCTCTCGCCGCAGAAACAGGAAGTGTGGATTTTCAGAGTAAAACGAGGAGCTGCTGGTCTGTGGGATTGTCAGTCTGCCGTCGTACCGCTCCGCTCAGAGGAAGGAAGCAATAACTCCTCTGAAGTCTCAGACTTCAGCCTCCAGGGAGAACCTGAGGAGTCACGGACGGCCTTCAGATGTTTGTCGAACCGCTCAGCTGGAAGAGAAGCTGCTGCTTCCCCTGAACGTCATCGTCCATCAAACCATCTCCTGCTAGTCTGAAGAAAAGCATCAGAAAGAACGTTTTATTTCAGAACTCATTCACCAAAACTCTGTGGCTCAGCAGAGCGACTGGAGCTGGAAGGTCATGTGACCTGTTTCTCTCATGTAGTGCTGGACCACATGACCTGTTTTTCTTTAAGCCAAAAATGTTCTGAATTCAAACTAAAGATGGACATTAGAAGGCAGGAGAAAGCAGCAGGATTCTCTCAAACCCACAGCTGATGGTTTTTCCTGGGAGGAGCCTCTCTAAGCTCCTCCCAGGAACTTCCCCTCATGCACGTTTGAAGACAGCAGCTGCTGCAGACTCAGGTTCCACAAACTGAACCGGAGCGCTGGCGCCGCCTCATCAAACACTCACAGGGAGGAGCGCCGCGGGGCTGGGAGAGCCGCTCCTGCAGCCTCCTCCTGAGGAGACGCGGCAGCAGGAGCGCTCCTGCAGCCTCCTCCTGAGGAGACGCGGCAGCAGGAGCGCTCCTGCAGCCTCCTCCTGAGGAGCAGCAGGAGGCCGCTCCTCCTCAGGAGGAAACGGCCTCCTGCTCCACGGCGGCGTTCAGGCCGACTGAGGAGGAAGTGTCATGAACGGGGCCGGCAGCATCACTTTCACGTGTGAACCGTCTGCTGTCATTTCACGTTAACTGATCTGTACGGAGGCCCCGGAGGGACAACTGACAAGACCTGCTAACAGTGATAGTAGAATACTCACAATAATGACCGACAATGAAATAAATTAAATTAAAAACACAGATTTTTTTAAAAGAAGAAATATATAAAAAGAATTTGTGATTTTTTTAAGGTTTCCAGTAAATTTATCAGCTTTAAATTCAGGTTACAGTTCTGTACAAGTCTGCCACCTGCTGACACAAACCTGCAACTACAACAACATTTACCAGAACCAGTCCAGTCCAGAAGGTTAGTGGATCCTCTAGATCTGGGTTCTGGTTCCTCAGCAGTGTCTCTCATGGATCCATGTTGGATCACAACCTCTGACCTGAACAGAGTCCAGTGACCTCTGACCTCTAATGACCTCCTGGATGAGTTCTCTTTTGGGTTCCTGTGAAGGTTCTCCTCAGTTCACATTTTCCTCCATCAGGATGATGGATCTATGAGGATCTATAAGGATTTCCGAGGATCAACGAGGATCTCTGTTGATCTACAAGGATCTGATGATCCCTAAGGATCTCTAAAGATCTCTGAGGATCTATAATGATCTCTGAGGATCTCTAAGCTGCAGGAACGTCTGTGTAAGGAAAAACTTCCCCTCAGATCCAGACTTTGGGGGTTTGAAGATCCTTTTTCTCCTCTGGACGACTGGAATTATTTTACAAAGCGATTTGAAAATCTCTCCTTCCATGTAAAGATCTTCATTCTGCTCCATCTACTGAAGAACTTCAAGCAAAAAAGATTTATTAAAGAAACAATCAGGTTTGAGTCGAATCCAGAGGATCTAAGAAAAGGTCTGCGTTAATAAATCCTGGTTTTTGTGGGAGGAGCTTCAGAGAGCAGCGTGTGAAGAAGCAGAAGCTGGTGAGAAACCTCCAGGTATCAAACCTTTATTCCTGTGAGTGTGAACATAAATACTGATATTTACAGGCAGGCGAGTATTTACAGCATTTACAGAGACGCTGAGCCAAAGGTCCGGCTTCAGAACCGCAGCAGAACCTCCTGCTCCGTCGGTGGGAGGTCGGGACGGCCGCGGCGCTCAGGGCCCGCTGCTGCCCTCGGACAGGATCCGGCTCGGCTCGGTGAACTTGGCGGTGGCGATGTAGAAGAGGGTGGGGCCTGGAACCAGAGCCAGCAGCGGCAGCGCCACCTCCAGCTTGTCCAGCAGGGAGATGGAGATGATGGCGTAGGCGTGCAGCAGCCAGTGGCTGAACAGAACCACCAGACGCTTCTTCTTGGCCACCAGAGTTTTGAAGGACTGACGGGAAGAAGCAGAAGAAACCGATCAGGCGTTTGCCTTCAGGTGAGTCCTCCAGGTGAGGACTTCAGGTGAGGACTTCCTGTGGGTTTTCAGATGTATGATTGCCGCCATTTTAACCAAAATAACCCCGCCCCCACCTTCCAAAAATTGGAAAAATTGCTATAAAACAAACCTGTCAGTTATAGGAAGCCCCACCCACTGTCTAACCAAAGGCCACGCCCCCTTTTGGGCCCAAATTTGTTCTAAAACCTGAAGAAATCTCCTTAAATAATAAGCTCCGCCCCAGAATCACCTGTGACTCTAATGGGGTGGAGTCTAAAGACGATTTACTGCAGTGATGACAGATGGGTTAATGCTAGAACACGCCCCCAGCTATGTAGCCCCACCCACTTTTGGTTTCAAAGCAGCTTGAAGCAGGAAGTGAAAGTTCAAAGTCTGAGAGTTCCAGACGGCGATGTCACAGCACGCCGTTTTACCTGGATCTTAGAGACGGACATGTAGACGGCGAGCGTGACCAGCGACAGCACCAGGATGATGTACGGGAAGGCGTAGTCTGAAACACAGCAGACGGCCGTGAAGACCAGCAGACTGCAGGAACGCTCTGTAAAAGAGGCGGAGACTCACACAGCAGCCCGCCACCGACGGCCTGCAGCACCGCCAGGATGGGGAAGAAGTAGAGCGCCGCGTAGATGCTCCGGAAACGGTCCGACTTCCCCAGGCCGCACGCGATCTTCTTCACCAGCAGAGGGCGCAGCAGCATCATCATCACCAGGCAGAAGGCGTAGTAGATCAGCACGATGGTGTAGCTGTCAGAGACACAGACGCAGCTCAGCGGTCAACGTGGACGCCGGCGTGGACGCGATGGCGGCGGCAGGACTCACAGCGGGTACACGGCCTCCTGCGTGCAGTGCAGCGTGTGCACGTAGTCCGGGCTGGGGTTGTACAGCATGGTGTACCAGTCCGACAGCATCTGGACCCGGCAGGACCGGATGCTCAGCAGTCCCACCGGCTCGGTGAGCAGCAGGGTGACCAGAGCGGAGACGCTGCACTCCAGCGCCGCCGTCACGTGCTGCAGCAGAGCGCTGGAGCTGCACACACAGAGACGTCTGTTACTACATTTCAGTGAAAACAGAACCCTGGAAGGACCGCCTCCGGACGGGAGGGAACGCCGGTCTGGACCTCTTCTTCCCAGAGAAGCGCTCTATGAAGAACCAGTGCAGCACCAGCGGCAGCATGGCCATGAAGCCCAGGTACAGCCAGTCGTACAGCTCCGGGGACTCGTCGCAGCGCTCGCACACCTTCTCCTGATTGGCCCGTTCTCCTCGAGGACACACCTGCCCGGACAAGACTCCGTCAGAACGCCGGGCCCCCACCTTTGTAAAGAAGGTTGGAAGAGGAGCGGGGAACTCACCCCACATTCTCCCTCCACAGATCCGTTCACCAGGAGCCGACCGCAGTACAGACCCGGACAGCGGGAGGTCACGGACACGTCTGGAACAAACACAGACCCCATGACGCCTTTCTAAGCCTGCATCGATCTCCCCTCATGTGGAACAAGTCAGCATCTCCGCATTACATACGGAGTCCTGCAGGGGGCGGTGCTGGGCTGGAACTCGATTCTACGTTTTCTATGGTTTTTTTTCCAACTTTATTTGTTCATATACAAACCAAGTTAGGATGAGCAAACGATTGAAAAGAGGTTACAAAAGAACAAAAATGGTAGTTTACAAAAAACAAGAACAACACAGAAAAATAGGTAAGGGCAAGACAAGATACGATTTAAAATAATAGTTTTGCTATATTTTGATAAATTAAGGAGGTTTTCTTGTTTTTGCATGAAATGCATTTAAAACACTTAAGATAATCAGAGAAATAAATCAAGAAGATATTCAGCAAAGGGTAATTTTTTCACCATTTACATAAATGAATGAGATGTTTGTACAAAATAATAAAGTGTACAACATCAGCAACCTCCAGGTAAAGTAGAGAACATCAGGTAAAGAAAAAGAAGGAATATCAAACATTTTGAGTGATAAACAATTGTGAATATTTTGATGTTTGCAACTATAATAGAAATGTTCTGTTTGAGATGAACAGAAGAAACATGGTTCAGATGCAAATTTGAATCTTTTATTTAAAAAATCTCCAAAATCTTTAGATATTATTTTAAAATGTGTTTCTTTCATTTTGGGTGTTTTGTGCATAAAGAAGTGAATTCTATGTAATAAAGCTGCTAGGCTGCCAGCTCTGTTAGTTTATCTGCTTTTGTTTTGTTATTCTCCGATTATTAACCTGTTATTTGACAAACACATTTTTATCTTCCACGTGATGAGAGCGATGGCGAAATTCTAGACCTTTTATGAGCATTTCCCATCATCTCTGGGTCTGAAGGGTCCCAGTGTGTATTCTTTACACAATCAGCTGATGTAGCAACAACAAAATGCTGCCACAGAAGTGACCAGAAGACTGAGAAAGAACTTATTGATGCATGAAAAGTGGTTTATAAATAAGGTTTATTTGGATTTATTGGTCTGGTTAATAAACTAGGAGCATCTGGATTCCAACTACAGACTAATATGCAGATTAGAATAAATTATAATCATTCTTAAATATTAATTTAGAACTAAATGAGAAAACTTTTGGCCCGTTCTCTTTTCTGTCTGAGCTGCTGTGAAAACCTGCAGACAAATGTTTCAGTTTCTCTGGATTCTGCTGCTGTTTTAATTAGGGCTGCCACGATTAGTCGACTAATCGACGACTAATCGACTATTAAAATAGTCGACGACTAATTTAATAGTCGATTAGTCGTTACTTTGTACTATATGGAGTCAGAGTATAGTAAAGTTGAACGTTATAATGGTGTTATGCTAGCTTATTGGACTATTTTGGCATTTATTAAGGTTTTTTTAGGCTATTTTGGGTTTTTTTTATTTCAGACATGCTAGCTGTCTTTGCTAGCTTAGTCTTTTTTTGTTTAAGTTTTTTAGGCTGTTTTGGAATTTAGCTAATATTTCAGCTGCATGCTAGCTGTTTTAGCTAACCTAGGCTTTAATTAGGCTAATTTGGCCTTTAAACTAATATTTTAGTCGGCTATTAGCATCTTCAGCTATCATCACTAGCATCTTTTGCGGTCAAATTCAGCTTACATTTCATCTATGATGATGCTAGTGTGAATATATATATAGTTTTTAGTTATTTTAAAGCGAATGATGGTTAAGATGTGTGTTTTACATCCACTTTATCCATGACCCGATTAGTCGACTAATCGGAAAAAATAATCGGTGATTAGTCGACTATTAAAATAATCGTTTGTGGCGGCCCTAGTTTTAATACAAATCTTCACTTTTAAAGCCCAGATAATATAAATGTTTTAAACTGTTCAGGAAATGTGATAAATTTAAACTCGTGTAAAAAAAACAATAATGAAAAATAAAAGCAGCAAAACTTCATGTCAATTTTACAATTTTAGGTTTTTGGGTTATTTATGTAACAAAAACGTTTCAGCATCATTAAAACAAATAAAATGACAGAAATGATTTAAAGAAACTTTAAAGTGATCTTTAGTCTGTTTTCCTTCAATGAACATCCTATCACATGTTGTCTTCATTTTACAGACACTTCTTCTGTTATTCTTGAAAATCTCCTCCAATAAACAACTTCACGTTTTAAAATTGGTTCATGTTCTATTTATTTATTAGCTAAAATTCACAATTTTCCATAAACAGCACAGACTGAGCTCTTCTGAAACCTACAACAAACTCTTCAATAAAGGAAACATTATTTGTAGCTGTGACTCTTCAACCTTATTACAATATCAACGTTTAATAAATTTAAATTAAAAACGGATAATTAAATCGACGCGGAAAGATCTTTGCTGCAGTTTAACGAGAAGCTAACAGCTAACAAGCTAACAGCTAGCAAGCTAACAGCTAGCAAGCTAACCATCGTAAAAACCCGAAAGCGGCGCCGCAGTTTCACTTCCGAATTTTTATCCTCAAGTAATTTATAATCAAAGGTGAAATCTCACGAGGACTCACCCATTATGAGAACGACATCTAATAAATATATTTGATAAAAACGATTCTTTTTTTCTCCTCAATGCGGATATGTTGTTCCTTTCTTCTTCTACGGTGACCAGAAACAACAGCGCCACCTGCTGCTCCATGAGAAAACGGCAACTGTTTTAAAATAAATCACGACAGTTTTCAAACCAATTTTTGCTTATAAAGCATCACCCAGATCACCGAAGAAAAATATTTTAGTCCATCATTTTATTTTTCAATCCACTAAAACCTACAATGCTCAGAGCCCCGCCCCTTTACATTTGGTTTCATTAAAAAGTCTCAAATATCCTCTGGAGATCCCAAAAGGAGTTCATCTAGTGGCGTGGAGAGGTTTTGAAATGTCCTCTACAGATGAAACATCAGCATTTATGGTGGTCAGGAGGATATTTTCTAGTTTGTTTTGATGAGATATTTGTGAGTTTGTCCGTCCTGATAAGTAGGATTTAAGGGAGAAAACCTCCTGCAGACCTCAGACCTCCTGCAGGTTTCTGCCTCATGGAGGACAGACTGTGTGTTTTTCAGGAATATTTGACTCTTTTTCTGGGGCCGTTTGTACAGAAAGTGGTTTCAGTTGTTGATAACAGGCAGCGGCTCTGTTTGTTTGGCCCAGAAAGTCAATGTCGTTTCTGTCTCTGTGGTGCTGAAGTCAAACAAAAGCTCCAAAGTTCACCAAAACGACCTGAACTCAAACTCCACCTGAATCCCAGCCTCAGAGCTCCTCCCACTGATCCTGGCGTTTCCTTCTGCTGCATGACCTACTTCTTCAGCATGTTTACCTCAGATAACATCACACAGCTGTCGTATTTCCTTCACATACGTTTGCAGGGCGTCACTGACCGTGGCTCCAAAAGATGAGTATCAGCGTGAAAAGGGGCGGAGCCTGTAAACAGCAGCAGTAAACATGTCTTCCTTCATCCTGAGGAGTTCTGCTCTCCTCTTCTGACGTTTGCATCCATCCTGAATCCTCAGATTCTTCTTCTTTCCTCTAATTCATCTGTATTAGAACAAATATTTGATGTTTTTTTCTTTTTGCTGAACCTCAGACATTAAGGAGGTTTTCATTTTATTAAGCTGAAACTGCGTATTTATTCATTTCAATATAGGACTAAAGTTTTCATTTATTATTTTAGTTGCTTTCCCTATTTTCAGATCATTTTTAACCTCTTTAGTTGTAATAAACGGGTTTTAATTCTGGTGTTTCAACAGTTCAGCAGCATTTCTCTTTTGTCACTTTATTCTAATAGATTTTAGATTTCATTTGTTCCGGATGGATTTCTCATGTTGCTATCAGGTGATTCCTAAATAACGAGTCTTTAGAGGAAAAGTTTGATTTGATTCAGAAGAAGAAACAAACGTCCCTCAGACTGTCATGTTCTGTTGTTTTCCTGTGTTTCTGCTCGTTTCTCTGTGGAAGTCTGTCTGCATTCAGACTGAGCTGAACCGCACCAGAGTTCACTTGTAAAAACACAAACCTCTTGTTTCCAGACAGACCAGAGTTTACATGTTTGGTCCTCATCAGAGTTCAGGTGAGCTTTCCCACCTGTCGACCTAAAACGATCACAGAAAGATCAGATCAGGACAAAAGAGACGGACTTCATGAGTCATCATTCAGGTTGTTGTGACAGACGTTTTCTAACGACTTTAATAATTAAGGATTTCACTGATTGTCTTCTGTTATCACCGTTTTATCTTCTTGTCTGTTTCCTGTAATTTCTTTATTTTTCTTTGTCGGGCTGCAGTTGAAAAGAAGATTTTTTATTTTATTATTATTTTTTTTAATCTGTCTTTCTTGGATAAATAAAGGTTAAAAAAGGAATTTGTATCTTTATCTGTGTCTTTATTGAATGGAAGTGCAGCAGCGTGCTGGAATGTCACCTGGCTTCATGACACACCTGAGCGCTCAGACGTGATAAAAACGAACACAAAAATTAAACGTTCTCTAAACATTTGAACCACTAAATCTACAAACACACAAAATGTTTGAAATAGCAAAATTAACCATTAAAACATTACATGTTTTACATTATAGTACAGTTTTTTATATTAAAATGTGTTCAAAGTGTTTTAATAATAACAGAAAAGTTCCAGGAAGTCAAACTTTTTCATCTTCACTGCAGTTCATTCATTCAGAAAATGATTTCTTTGCAGCAAATATTAAAAATATTTACCTTTTGAGCTTCTGAAGCAGCAAAAATGATCATTCAAAATATTTACTGATTATAAAAAGTCACTAAACCTTTAAGGATGAGATGCAAACAGCCAAAGTTCATTCATTCACTCTCCTCATCCTCTCATCCTCTCATCAGACTGAGGACCGGCTCTGGTCCTTCAGACAAATGTTCATTTTTATTCATGTTTTTGGTTTGTTGGCCTTTAAAGAACTGATCTGCAGCTTTAACTGTTTACACATTTTTATGTGATGAAGCTCCATTTTTACAGTATTCAGTAAAACATCTGGACTTCAGACGTCTCCTCAAACATCCAGACGTCTGTGCTGCTTCATTCCTCTCTTGTTCTGACGGAACGTCTCTGACGGCTCAAACCACAGCTGAGAACACGGAAGGAACGCAGACACACACCTGAGGAGACACACACCTGAGGAGACACACACCTGAGGAGACACACACCTGAGGAGACACACACCTGAGGAGACACACACCTGCTTTACAGGTAAGTGTCTCCTCAGGTGTGTGTCTCCTCAGATGTGTGTCTCCTCAGGTGTGTGTCTGACACTGCGGAGCTGCGTTTCATCTCAGAGGAAGAGGAGCCGCTCCTCAATGATGCAATGAGGTCTCCACCCACCTCCCCCCTCCACCAGCATCCACCTGAATAATCCTGGAAACACCTGCATGACCGGCTGGAATAAAGCAGAGAGGATGAGGAGAGAGATCAGTCTGTTCTTCACCTCCCAAAACCAAAACGACTTTAAAACAAACGTTTGTTTCCTGCACAACATCAACTCCTGTCAGAGATGTAACGCAGTAAAAATGTTTGTCTGAAAGTTGTTGACGGGTGTGTCAGAAGGAGAATTTCAGGTTTTAGTTTCAATTTTAGTCCAGATTTTGTTTGTTTGCTGTGAAAAAAAAAAAAAAACGAAATGAAAAACTTGAAAGTGTGACGTTCACAGATTCACTGATCTGACAAACACACACTGAGAAACAACACACAAACATGCATATACACAAACACATACAAGCACACACACACACACACACACACACACACAGAAACACACACACACAGGCAGCAGTGGGCGAGGTCGGTGTGTTTCAGCAGGAATGCAGTCGTGTGTGTTTTCAGCTCCAAACTGCTGCTCACTGACTCACAGGTGACAGGTGGGCGTGGCAGAGGGGCGTGGCCTGTGGGGCCGGCTGCTGAAGGACCTGAGGTGTCAGGCTGGCAGACGTGCAGGTTTCTGTGGAACTGGCCGGACGGCGTGAATCTGGAGGACTGACTCACTGAGGAGTTTTACCGTCTCCGGTTCATCTGAAGACTCCAGGACTTCCTCTGGGACCCCCCTCCCCCCTCCCCATCGATGCCGGACCCTGATGCAGAGACCCTGGAATAAATAATCCCTCCTGATAATCCAGCATCTGGAAAATGGAGCCTCACTGTGAGACATAAGATCAGATCAGAGGTAAGAGTCGATGGATCCATCAGAGCCGGTGTTCTCCACATCCTGATCTTCCTCAGAAGATTCTGGATCTGGATCTGATCTGCGTTCAGGTCTGCTCGTAAAAATGTTGATCATCCTAAACTCTCCGCAGACTTCTGTCATTCCGGTTTAGTTCTCTCAGACGTTTCTTCAGGTCGGATTTCCTCAAACTCTTACATGAAGGAAACAGTCTGAAGAATCTGATAAGCGAATCAGTAAAAGCTGAAGAGGAACCGCAGTTTTCATGAGAGTCGATGATCATGAGGTTCAGAAAATAGAGTTTAGAGCAGCAGATTATTCACTGCAGAAACTCCTGTTTGTCTGTAAACTGATGTTTGTCCAAACGTGAAGGTTGGAGCCAACAGCTCAGAGTCCACCTGACTCCCTCTGGATTGTCAAACAAAGACTTCTGCTGGGAAAAGATTCCAAAGGTTTTGGGAAGAACCCCGGAAAGTGACCCGGAGAACGTTGGACTGATTTATTTCTGAGAAGAAAGTCAAAATATTTGCAGAAAAAAAAGAAAAAACTGAAAAATCACCAATACGATCCAGAAAGTCTTCACTGAGTTGTTGCTAAAAACATTTGAATTTGTTGCTCTTCAAACTTCTCAATGGACTGACCACACAAACACCACCATGGCCCCGCCCACTTACCCCATTTGGAGAATCAAAGCTCATCAAGGATTCAAAGAAGGTTCTGTGACATCAGGTGTGTTTGAGATGACCCGGCGCCTCGCCTGCATCAGCTCCTGCTGCAGGAGGGGGCGGAGAAAGGCGCCTGAGATGAAGGCGAACGGCGAGACTGTATGAGAACGAGGAGTTGGGGGTTGTCCTCAACATTCGCTTATTAAGATCTGTGCTGTTGTGTCTTTTATGTTATTTTTATATTTTTTTTAACATTTGACAGAAAACACATCAACAATAGTCTCTGGATGAATTTCATGAGCACTGTCCTAAATAAATAATATTAAAGTTAACTTTAAAGACAACAATAACACTCATAGCAACAGATTATTTGAAATTTTGTTCATTTTCTCATCAGAGATTCACTACCTTCAAGAAAGAGTAAAAAATACACAGATTTCCTTCATTTAGCACCAATTACTCCTGATCAGTTTCACATCCCTCTATAAGAACTGTCAGGACACAGTTTCCCACAATGCATTGTTTTGTAGTCACCGAGATGGCAGGCACCCAGTCCAGTACCTACATTCTGGCTCCGCTGGTTAACGAAGGCGCCTTGAACCCGCCCTTTTCCCGCGATACTTCGTGACGGCGCACATTTGACGTCGGGGACAGAAACTAACCAGCATGCACCGCGCTGCAGGAGATCTGCACAGCGCCGGGTCCGCCTTGGTCATCTCAAACATGCCTAATAACTGACTGTAAATGAAAACTGGACTGAATGACTCCGCCCCCCAGGTGTTCCAAACAGGAAGTACCTCCTGGGTCCATTAGACTTCTAGAGATATAATCAGCTGTTATCAGTCATTCTATTGGTCAGAATAACCATTCTGGATCTGATACATCTTTATCATGTTCTCACTGACCAATCACATGCTTCAATTAAAAGTAGGCGGTGCCTGCTGGCCTCACGTTCAACATTCAAAACTTTTAACAAATTTCGTGGAGCCTGCTTTTAAGTCGAAGGGGTGTGGCTTTCCAACAAGCTCTCTGCCCATTGGTGAGAGTGGTTGCCATAGAAACAAGGACTTAGACCGACTCCGACCAATCACTGCTCACTGACAACGTCTGGCTCCAACATGGTGGCGTCTGTATCATGAAAAAATCGTGACTGAATTGACTTCAGTTGGTTGGACAAAAAAGTGAACTATTTTCTATGGGGGGGGGGTCACACAATGACATCACAGAACGTCCAGTTGTCTAATACAGTTGATGATCTGCATAGACGGATGGATGGATGGATGGATGGATGGATGGATGATGGATGGATGGATGGATGGATGATGGATGGACGGATGATGGATGATGGATGGATGGATGATGGATGGATGATGATGGATGGATGATGGATGG
>NC_050533.1:581166-609334 GCF_002922805.2 Oryzias melastigma | reverse complement strand
GAACAGCTGATGTTCAGAACAGCTGATGTGTTTAGAACAGCTGATGTTCAGAACAGCTGATGTGTTTAGAACAGCTGATGTTCAGAACAGCTGATGGTTGTTCTCTGCAACGCGTCTTTGTTCAGATCAAACCTCGGTGACGCTCAGGGAGCTGATCAACTCTTCTGATCCGCCTCTGTCCCTGGATCTGTTGGGAGGTCGGAACTAGATCCTGAAATGAGGCTCAGAAGCAGAGAGGACTTCCAGAACATTTCCAGGACTTTCCAAAACTTTTCCAGGACATTTTCAGGCTGTTTCCAGGCTGTTTCCAGGACATTTCCAGGCTGTTTCCAGGACATTTCCAGGCTCGGTCCCTGACTGATTGCTGTGGTGAAGGTTGAAGGTTAACAGTTCCAGCTGTTTTATGAGGAGACCTTGACCTTTTGACTTGACCTTTGAGGTGTTCGCTGTTCTTAGAGTTTGTGATTTGGTCTAAACTGATCTGAACTCATCCCAGATGGATCCACAGAATCCTCATTTGAATCTTCTCTTGCGTTTGGACTTGGACTCGTAGACGTTGAAGGTTTTGGGTGACTGGAGTCACTCCGGCCATCATCTGAACCCGTTTACTAAATAGTTTCTATCACCGATCCTCCAGTAAATGTTGGCGCCGTCATTCCGGGGCTTTTGGGTCAGTCCCAGAACCTATTTTTACCTGAATCCACCTGTGTTTCTTTTGGCTCAGTCAACTTCCTGACGTCAACACCATGGCGTCCTCTGAGAAGCAGCCTTGGGGGCGGAGCTTGGCTGCATTCTTCCCATGCTGCCACAAAGAATCCAACCAGCCAGAAATCCGGATGATCAATGAAAAGCCGCCGCAGCAGCCCGATCAGCCGGCCCCTCCCCCCCAAGAACTGGACGCCATGTTTGCAGAGCTGGTGGTGCGTTCAGGAACTCAAGTTCATGTGAGTTGTAGAGTTTGACTTTGTCTAACCGTCCCGTTTTCTCCGTCCAGGAGGAGCTGGAGTTGTCGGGGGAGCACCGGCAGGCCATGTTCGCTCTGCCGGCAGAGAAGAAATGGCAGATTTACTGCAGCAAGAAAGCGGTGAGGAAGAGGAGAACGTCTGCAGGACGTTTTCTTCAAAGAACACCAACGCAGACTTTACTCCTGAATCTGTTCTAGAGTGGTGTAGGACCAGCTGCTGTCTGCAGGGGGCGCTGTGAGCTGGGCTCATGTGACTGCTATGAAAATGACTTATTTCTATGAAACTGATATTTTCAGGGAGCAGACGAGCAGAAAGGAGCGATGAGCTGGCCGGACTTTTACATCGATCAGATCCGAGTCATGGCTGCAGTAAGTCTGATTGATAGATGTTAGGAATTAGGGTTTGACAGCTCATTCATTCATTCATTCAGTCAGTCAGTCAGTCATTCAGTCATTCCTTCATTCCTTCATTCCTTCATTCCTTCATTCATTCATTCAGTCAGTCAGTCAGTCAGTCATTCAGTCAGTCATTCATTCATTCATTCATTCCTTCATTCATTCATTCATTCAGTCAGTCAGTCAGTCAGTCATTCATTCATTCATTCATTCATTCATTCATTCAGTCAGTCAGTCAGTCAGTCAGTCAGTCAGTCATTCAGTCATTCATTCATTCCTTCATTCATTCATTCATTCATTCATTCCTTCATTCATTCATTCATTCATTCATTCATTCATTCATTCATTCATTCATTCATTCATTCATTCAGTCAGTCAGTCATTCAGTCATTCATTCATTCCTTCATTCATTCATTCATTCATTCATTCCTTCATTCATTCATTCATTCCTTCATTCATTCATTTATTTAGTCATTCATTCATTCATTCATTCATTCATTCATTCATTCATTCCTTCATTCATTCATTCATTCATTCATTCATACTTGTGGTTGCCATACAATCAACATGCATAGAGGCTGATTGGATGTTTTCCTGACAATAAACAGAGTTAATGAAAGAGTTTCAAAGTGTTAAACGTTTTTATCTTCTACATTCTCTTCAGTTTAATTCTTAACTTTTCGCGCTCCAGAGTTTAGGTTTTCATTGAACTACAAGTTTGAACCCTTTCTTGCCGTTTTGTCGAGCGGCTGCAGGACAGACGAACCTCAGACGGAAACATGGATGAAGTCCGGCAGAAGCCGGTTTGATTTGTCCTCTTCCTCTCCAGAGGAAGACGCTGGTGCCGCTGGAGAACGGACAGACTGACGGCAGGCAGACGGTCGTAGACGGTCTGAAGACAGCTCTGAGGACTCAGCCCATCCGGTGAGTGTCAGCTCTCTGTCTGTGACACACATGAACTGCAGCGTCATCCACCTGCTGCATCCGACCTGCAGGTTTGTGACCCGGTTCCTGGACCTGGACGGCCTGTCGTGCATCCTGAACTTCCTCAAGTCCATGGACTACGAGACGGCCGAGTCCCAGATCCACACGTCTGTGATCGGCTGCTTGAAAGCTCTGATGAACAACTCTCAGGGCAGAAGTCACGTCCTGGAACACCCGGAGAGCATCAACATCATCACGCAAAGCCTGTCTGCAGAGAACATCAAGACCAAGGTGAGAAGCGGCGGCGGCGGCGGCGTTGGGACCGGGAAGGGGCTCTGCCGGGTCAGGAAGCTGAAGGGTTACCACATACCGATGTGATGAGTGTCATCGTGAGAAAAACTATTAGAGGGATGTTAAAAAGTGATAATGAAACCACAGCCAGCAGATGAAAGCATCAGCCAATGAGCTTCCTGCTCAACAAGCCACACCCACCCATAAGGAAGCTTTGAACCGCACAGGTGTAGAAGGAGCTGATCCACTTTAGTTTGATGAGAAGGAAAACAACAAAACGTTTAGCATTATTCTGAGAAGAGTCTAGAAAAAGGACAGGTAAGTAGGCGGGGCTTATACGCCCCCCCCCATACACTATCACGCTTATAAGCCAAGAAGTTTAAAAAAGGAGCAGAAGATGTTTCTGATGAAGACAACGGCTTTTAGATCCACAGCCTGAAATCTTTGTGTTTTGATGATGTTTTTCCTGGAGGTTTTCTCTGAAGCTGTTTGGATGTTTGAGTCGTCATGAATCGAAGGTTTTCCTCCGACAGTAGAAGAATCAAACTTAACCTCTCAGTCTCAGGTGTGAATAGTCACATGGTTTTACCTGTTCCTCCCTCTCCACAGGTGGCAGTCCTGGAGATTCTGGGAGCTGTTTGTTTGGTTCCAGGAGGCCACAAGAAAGTTCTGGAGGCCATGGTCCACTACCAGACGTTTGCTGCTGAGAGAACGCGCTTCCAGGTTCTGATTCTGTTCGTTCTTCTGTGCAGCAGCAGCTTCTTTTCTGGATTTATTCTATGATAAATTCCGTATATTTGAGAGAAAAACAGGTGAGCTCCGACCATCAATACTGTATGTCCCACGGCGGTCCAGATTCTGTCCCAAAGTGGTCCAGATTCTGTCCCAAAGTGGTCTGGATTCTGTCCCAAAGTGGTCTGGATTCTGTCCCAAAGTGATCCTGATTCTGTCCCAAAGTGGTCCCGATTCTGTCCCAAAGTGTTCTGGATTCTGTAACAAAGTGGAACCGATACTGTCCTAAAGTGATCCTGATTCTGTCCCAAAATGGTCCCGATTCTGTCCAAAAAGTGGTCCCGATTCTGTCCCAAAGTGATCCCGATTCTGTCCCAAAGTGGTCCAGATTCTGCCCCAAAGTGGTCCAGATTCTGTCCCAAAGTGGTCTGGATTCTGTCCCAAAGTGGTACCGATACTGTCCCAAAGTGATCCTGATTCTGTCCCAAAGTGGTCCCGATTCTGTCCCGCGGCAGTCCAGATTCTGTCCCAAAGTGGTCCTGATTCTGTCCCAAAGTGGTCCAGATTCTGTCCCAAAGTGATCCTGATTCTGTCCCAAAATGGTCCCGATTCTGTCCAAAAAGTGGTCCCGATTCTGTCCCAAAGTGATCCCGATTCTGTCCCAAAGTGGTCCAGATTCTGCCCCAAAGTGGTCCCGATTCTGTCCCAAAGTGGTCCAGATTCTGTCCCAAAATGGTCCCGATTCTGTCCCAAAGTGGTCCCGATTCTGTCCCGCGGCGGTCCCGATTCTGTCCCGCGGCGGTCCAGATTCTGTCCCAAAATGGTCCCGATTCTGTCCCGCGGCGGTCCAGATTCTGTCCCAAAGTGGTCCAGATTCTGTCCCAAAATGGTCCTGATTCTGTCCCAAAGTGGTCCCGATTCTGTCCCGCGGCGGTCCAGATTCTGTCCCAAAGTGATCCCAATTCTGTCCCAAAGTGCACTGTAAATGACTTCATTATTAGTTGATGTGTCCACAGTAAACACCAAACAAAAGACATCTATGCGTTTTACAGCGTTTGGAGATTAAAGAAACAGGATCATCTTTCACACATCCATGTGGACGGATTTGTCGTCTCCTCTAAGTGTCTCTCTGTGCTCAGAACCTGCTGTCAGACTTGGACCGCTCCACCGGTCGGTACCGGGATGAAGTCGGTCTGAAGACGGCCATCATGTCCTTCATCAACGCAGTGCTCAGCCAGGGAGCTGGAGAGGTGACATGAAGCTCTTCCTGTGCTGTCAAAGTGTCAAATATTTGGTTTATTTCAAATGAAAATCATTTCTGTTCCTGCTGGGATTCGGCTTTCAGAACAGTGTGGAGTTCCGGATCCATTTACGCTACGAGTTCCTGATGCTGGGCCTCCAGCCGGTCATCGACAAGCTGCGTTCCCACGAAAACACCACGCTGGACACGTATGAGCCTCTGAGACACATTCAGTTTATCGGTCGACTCGCTGACCTCCAGCTGACTGACCTCTGCTGCTCCTCAGACATTTGGACTACTTTGAGATGTTGAGGAGTGAAGACGAGCTCTGGATGTCCAAACGCTTAAACGCTGTGAGTGCTTTTATTTTGAAAACGTTTCCACTTCTCTTATTTAAACTACCCAAAATAAATCACCCCCAAAAAAGTTATTTTTCTGCTGCTTATTGCTTTGGTACGGAGCCCCTAAAGAGACCTCAAATTAAAAAAGTTTTTTCTCTAAAAGTACAAAAGGTCTGAGTAAAAAAGTTCTGGTTGTTCATTAGTGCTCATCAGTTACTATCCAGAAGTTTGTGTTATTTTTAACTTCAACTAAAAAAGAAATCTGGTTCGTAACAGGTTCCCACCACAGAGTATCTGGAATATTTTTTCCTAAAAATTGAAGCTAAAAATTAAATCTATGTTCCAACTGGTGCACATTAGTGACTAGAGATTTTTTTGACTTCAATTCTTAGGAAAAAAGAAGGTCCTGGTGAGTAACTGATGCACATCAGAAAGTAACTTAAAAAAACATGTTTTTCTAAAACATTTCTAAAAAATACTACCTGTTGTGCACGAGTCAGTCACAAATTTTTTTTTTACTTTAATTTTCAGGGAAAAAAATAATTTTTTACTTCATTTCTTTTCTTCAATGTCCCTTTTGAGGCTCCGTACCTCGGAGAGTATCACTCACAATCAATGTTTTTAAAATGTGTTTTCTAAATGGTTGAGCAGGCAGTGAAAGGGTTAAAGATGCAGAAATGACAGGAGTGATGATGATGAAGTAAAAATTACACAGGAGGAGGAACTTTCTGTTTATGTTCTACATAAAAACTCAGCAGATCCATGAACATTCAGAACAAAATCATAAATGTTTCTGTTTCATTTTGGTCCCATAAGAAGAACTTCTGCTCAAACATTTGTTCAATAGCAGGAAGACGTTTGCTCTGAAAGCAGGTCCTTTACTGTGAGGAGGTGGTGGGAGTGTAATGATGTGGGAATCAGCTTCCACGGGGTTGCAGGACAGTTCTGGTGTTTCTGCTCCTAAAATATCTTCAGACCAAAGAAGAAACAGATTCGGAGGTTTTTGGTTTCAGGCCCACATCGACACTAAAAGTGGAGGCGGGATGTTCGAGCTGATCAAGAAGCGCCTGAGCCACACGGAGGCGTACCCCCACCTGCTGTCCGCCCTGCAGCACCTCCTCCTGATGCCCTGTAAGACCTCGCCGTGCCGCCGGCGCTCACCGAGGGCCGCCTCTCGCCAAGGGCCGCCTCTCGCCAAGGGCCGCCTCTCACCCGCTGTCTCCTTTCCGCCTGCAGACCAGCACAGCAGGACCATGCTTCAGCACTGGGTGCTGTTGGACCGGATGGTCCAGCAGCTGGTTCTGCAGAACAACAAAGGTGAAGATCCAGACGTGGCTCCCCTCGAGGACTTCAACGTTAAAAGTATCGTGAACAAGTAAGACCCAGACCGGTCTGGTCCTCTATATACAGTCAATGAAATACTTCATCCATACTTCAGCTCCATCAGACTCCACCCACAGAAGACCTTCAGAATAAAAGCCTCCAGTCGGATCTGAACATGAACACGATCTGATCAGATCCTGATTCTGGTTCCAACCCAGAGACTGGACCTTCAGCACCACAGCTGACCGTGTTCTGTCTGTTTCAGGCTGGTCAAGGAGAATGAGGTCAAACAATGGCAGGAAGAAGCTGCAGAGATGAGAAAATGTAAAAACAGCACTTTCAAACTAAAAGTCCAAACTGGAGACTCTGATGGACCTTCAGAACCTCAGAGAAGACTCATGCAGTCCTCTGCTGTTTGACTTCTTCTTCCCTTCAGGTAATCAGAACCTCCAGCAGAGCTTGGAGAAGAAGAAGAGGGAATGTGAGGCCAAGACGAAGGAGAAGGAAGAACTGATGGAGCTTCTGAGCAAAATGAAGGAGAAACTGGAGCGAGAGACCAAGGAGCACAGGCAGGCCAAGCAGCAGGCGGAAGAGCTGTTGGCCCGGCTCAAGCAGCTCAGTTCTGTGGGTACCGAACAACTCGGGCCGGGTTTTCCTCCACCGGACCTTCACGCTCTTCTTTCTCTGCAGACCCCCACGGTTCCAGGAGGACCTCCTCTCAGCTCTGCTGCTCGTCCTGATCCTACGTCCTCTTCGTCATCGTCCTCCGTTCCTCCTCCTCCTCCTCCTCCTCCTCCAGGAGGCCCACCAGTGTTTGGTATGGCTCCGTTTGCACCTCCTCCTCCTCCTCCTCCTCCTCCTCCTCCAGGAGGTCCTCCAGGATTGGAACAAAGGAGGAACATTCCTCGTCCATCAAACCCTCTGAAGAGTTTCAACTGGAGCAAACTGCCTGAGGTAGGTCCTCCGTCTGGCTGCAGGATTCCTCTGGAGTTCCTGCGGTTCCGGTCCACAAAGACCCGTTAAACCCATCGATTTGAGTCCGAGGGTTTCTGTTGGACACGTCTGATGGTTTCTCTCATCTGGGCTTCCATTAGGGCTGCCACAAACCATTATTTTGATAGCTGAATAATCACTGATTATTTTTTCAGATCAGTCGACTAATCGGGTCATGTAATAACTGGATGTACAGCACACATCTTAACCATCATTAGATTTAAACAAACTAAAAACTAGATATACAGCATTAGCTGTGAAAATGCTAGTGTGAATGCTGGAAGCTGAATTTGGCTGCTAAAAACGCTGAAGTTGATAGGCAGCTAAATATTAGTCAAATGCCAAATTAGCCTAAAAAACTGAAAAATGCTTAAGTTAGCCAAAACAGCTAGCATGAAGCTGAAATATTAACTAGACTCCAAAATAGCCTAAAAAACCTCAATAAATCCCCAAATAGTCCAAAAAGATAAACTCCGTTATAACTTTCTACTTTACTACACTCTGACTCCATAAAATATAAAGTAACGTCTAAACGATTAGTCGTCGATTAGTCGTCGATTAGTCGTCGATTAGTCGTCGATCGGTCGTCGATTAGTCGTCGATTAGTCGTCGATCAGTCGTCGATTAGTCGTCGATTAGTCGTCGATTAGTCGTCGATTAGTCGTCTAATCGCAGCAGCTCTTTCCATCCAGACGGTCCACAGCTCAGACGGTCGTCACAGACGAACCTGTCGGCCATTCGCTTGATGAGAAGCCAGAGAACATCAGGGGGTCAAGAGTCATGATGTCCGTTGGTCTTTCCAGAACAAGATCGAGGGAACCATCTGGAAAAAGATTGACGAACGAAACGTGTTCAAAGTCCTGGATCTGGAGGAGTTGGAGAAAACCTTCTCAGCTTACCAGAGACTGGCGGTGAGTTAGCGCACACGACGCAGACGCTCCGTCTGACGCCGTTTGACCACATCTTCACCCACAGAAGGAGACCGAGGAGGAGCAGACGTCTGCGAAGAAGGTGAAGGAGCTGTCGGTGATCGATGGTCGGCGAGCGCAGAACTGCAACATCCTGCTGTCCCGGTCAGTGCTCATCTGCAGCTCCGGAAGCTTCTCCGGTTTCTGTCCTAAACCTGAATGTCTCCATCGCAGACTGAAGCTGAGCAACGAGGAGATCTGCCAGGCGCTCACCTCCATGAACGAGCAGGAGGACTTACCCACCGACATGCTGGAGCAGGTGTCCACACCTCTGCAACATGGCCGCCGTCCTCATGAGGAGCCGCTAAACATCCGCTTGTGTCTGCAGCTCCTGAAGTTTGTCCCGGAGAAGAGCGACATGGAGCTGCTGGAGGAGCACAAGCACGAGGTGGAGCGCATGGCCAGAGCCGACCGCTTCCTGCTGGACATGAGCAGGTACGCCGCCTGAGACCGCACGCTGGAACCAGAGTCCTCGCATGTCGACGTTGAAGGACGCTCCGCGTTAAAACTTGACGTTTTGGAGACACCAAACTCGTCAAGTTTTGACATGCTGGCTGTTCAAATGAAATCACGGCTCTCCAACCTCCGAGCCAGCTACCGGTATCCTAACCCGGTACCTGATGTGCAACGTATCGGAACGGGACGCGGTATCGGAATGGGACGCAGTACTGGAACGGGACGCGGAGCGGTATCAGGTTAGGGTAATCGTGTGGTCCACTTTGAGGTAGCAGACCTGGAGGTTGGGGAGCCGTGATTTCATTTGAACAGCCAGTACATCAAATTTTTGAGGAGTTGGGTCGTTTAACCAAACGTCAATATGTGAGCATGTGCTGTAGACACACCTCTGTTGCCATGGAAACCAGAGCAGCTGTTTCTCCTCCAGCAGGATCTGGACTGACAGTCCGGCTTTCTCTCTCATCAGGTTCGACCACTACCAGCAGAGGCTGCAGACGCTCCTCTTCAAGAAGAAGTTTCCTGACAGACTGGCGGACGTCAAACCCAGAATCGAAGGTCCGTCGGTCCCACAGGAGGACGTTTCCCTCCACGCACCAGTTTTCACCTCCTCCTGTTCTCCCTCAGCTCTCAGTCTGGCGTCGCAGGAGGTGGTCCAGAGCAGGAGGCTCCGTCAGCTCCTGGAGGTGGTTCTGGCCTTTGGGAACTACATGAATAAAGGACAACGTGGGAACGCGCTGGGCTTCAAAGTTCAGAGCCTAAACAAGATCGCAGACACCAAGTCCAGCACTGACAAGTAGGCGGAGCTAAAGAAACGCCCAGGAGCAAACCCACAATGTGGCGGTTTGACTGTCAGAATCCACCTCAGAAAAGCAGATTTTTCCGGAAGTTTTTCAGAAATGAGGTCCAGGTTCCAAACTTGCAGTCCTCCAGGACATAAGCCCCTCCCTCATAAATACCTTCAGACATCACTTACACCAGGGGTCCCCCAAACTACGGCCCGCGGGCCGGATCTGCCCCACGTCCACATTTTGCCCGGCCCCCCAAACACTATCAGAGACGCATGATTTCTTTTTTCCCCCCAGTCTATCTTTGAGATTGTTTGCTGACACTGTTAGCAAAATAGTTTTTTGATGGCTCAGGTGGTAGAGCGGGTCGGCCAATGATCGAAGGATCGGCGGTTCGATTCCGGCTCCTGCCAGCCAAGTGTCGTTGTGTCCTTGGGCAAGACACTTAACCCTCCTTCCCTCCAGTGTGGCTCCACTGGTGTGTGAATGTGTATGAATGTCCCAGTGATGGTCAGAGGGGTCGTACCGGCAGCCACGCCTCTGTCAGCCTGCCCCAGGGCAGCTGTGGCTACAGTAGTAGCTTACCGTCACCAAGTATGAATGAGGTGTGAATGAATAATGGATACACAGTATAAGCGCTTTGAGCGTCTGGAAAAGCGCAGATAAATCTAAACCATTATTATTATTATCGTTATAAAGATGCTTTTAAAACATTATATGAAACATATGGAGATATCAATATTAAATATAGATACAGAACATGAATTAAGATCCACTGAGTGATCTAAGTTTCGTTAGTCTAAGATTCAAACATGGAGACATGAATGTTCATTTTAAAAATCACCTTATTTATTCACTGACTCAGATTTTAACTCTGTGATAAAGAATCAATTTTACATTATTTCAATACAGAAGATTTTGATTTAAAAGACCGATAACAACAGAAGAGTTATTCTTACCATAAGTTAAAAAACGGAAAACTTTTCCCTCCAAAAGTGTTTTTATTTTAAGATTTCATGGAAGCAGCCGAAGCTCTACTCTGCCCCCAGTGGAAGGATGACGAACTACAGGACAGGAAACACGATTAAAGAGTTTACATGGAGAGAAAACAGTTTCACACCGATTTCTTTGAGCATAATTCTTGATTTTTAACTCATACAAGACATTTTGAGCACACTTTTGTGTACTTGTAATTGTGTATAAAAGGTATGAAATAAAAAAAATACAATTTACACATTCACAAAATTAAGCATAACTATACACACAAACATAAAAAAATGTGTTTTAAAATGAGATTGTGAGTGATATCTGGTGAAAACTTGACATTTCTCCACGTTCTTAAACAGATATGCCCAATAATTAATGTTAAAAAGTGTTAAAAAATGTAAAAAAAATCATAACTCGTTTCTGGAAAATGTTTTTATTTTTAAAGAATAATGATTTTAAAAATGCTCAATAAGACTTATTGGGCATATCTGTGGGAAAATGTCCAGTTTCACCAGATATTATTCTCAATCTGAGTCCAAGAAGCTGATAAGAAAACTCTGATGACCCAGCATTCTAGCAGCGTTTAAACGCATCACTCACGGACACATCAAGGGTCTCACATCAGATCAGTGCATAAATGTGGTTTTATGTTTGCGTAATGAGATTCACGGGAAATTGTAAACATTTGTATGTGATTTAGTTTCAAGCGGTAATTCTAAGCTGCCCGTGTGTGAACTGCATTTGTGATGTTTGCACATGTGAATACACAAAGTTATGAACAAAATGCATTGTATGAGTTACAGATCAGGAGTTCTGCACACGAAGATCCAAATGAGTCTTTCTCTCCTAAGAACGTGACGCTGGTTCTCTCCAGACGGTTTAAGGATCTTAACGAGAGATTGCTCTCAGAAACCAGATCAAATATGAAAGCTACAAACCAGATTCATTATTTCTTCCTTCTAGAGTTTTAATGTTTTAATAGTTTTAACAGGATCGGAGCGACTCCCATCAGACTTTGGACATTTCCAGTAAATCTTCACGTGAAGTCACATGACGGTTTGATTCTCAGGAACGTCACTCTGCTGCACTACATGGTCTCCGTGCTGGAGAAGAAGTTCCCCGCCGTGGCGGCGTTCAGCGAGGAGCTGAGGAACGTTCCTGAAGCCTCCAAAGTCAAGTAAGGACAGACTTCCTGTTGGGTGTGATCATGTGACAGGAAGTAGGTCTACCTCAGGTAAAGACCCCTGTGTCTGCAGCATGGTGGAGCTGGAGAGGGACATCAGCGCTCTGAGGGCGGGGCTTAAGAGCATCGAGGCGGTGAGTCAACCATCCGGACCGGCCCGGTCCAGGTGTGGTACCATCACGTCTGACCGTGTTCACGTCTGCAGGAGCTGCAGTACCAGCGGTCCTCCCAGCGAGCCACCGATACCTTCGTCCCCGTGGTCAGTCAGTTCTTGACCGTGGCGTCCTTCAGCTTCTCTGACGTGGAGGAGTCTCTGCAGGAGGCCAAAGAGCTGGTGAGGGTCCATGGGGGTCCATGAGGGTCCATGGGGGTCCATGGGGATGCATGAGGGTCCATGGGGGTCCATGAAGGTCCACGAGGGTGCATGAGAGTCCATGAGGGTCCATGGGGATGCATGAGGGTCCATGGGGATGCATGAGGGTCCATGGGGGTACATGAGGGTCCACAGGGGTCCATGAGCGTCCATGAGGGTACATGAGGGTCCACAGGGGTCCATGAGCGTCCATGAGGGTCCATGGGGATGCATGAGGGTCCATGGGGGTGCATGGGGGTCTACAAGGGTCCATGAGGGTCTACGAGGGTCCATGAGGGTCTACGAGGGTCCATGAGGGTCCACAGGGGTGCCTAGGGGTCCATGAGGGTCCATGAGGGTGCATGAGGGTCCACAGGGGTGCCTGGGGGTCCATGGGGGTCCATGAGGGTCTACGAGGGTCCATGAGGGTGCATGAGGGTCCACAGCGGTACCTGGGGGTGCACAAGGGTCCATGAGAGTCCATGGTGGTCCATGGGGGTCCTCGAGGGTCCATGGGGCTGAAGGTTCTGAGAAGATCTTCAGGTTCTAACGCCCCGGTTCTCTGCTGCTGCAGTTTCTGAAGGCGCTGCAGCACTTCGGCGAAGATTCTTCCGCTCTGAAAGCAGACGAGTTCTTCGGCACCTTCGGCGCTTTCCTGGCAGCTTTCTCTGAGGCCCGGCAGGACAACGAGGACAGGGCCCGGCGCCAGGAGGAGGAGGAGAGGCGGGCGCTCATGGAGGCTCAGGTCAGGCTCGTCCTGGAGGAGGAGGTCCGTCCTGCTTGTTCCTCATTATTGCTGCAGGTGTGTTTTACCTGAGCGTGTCTACCTGCAGAAGAAGGAGGAGCGAGCCCAGAGGATGAAGAAGGCCAAAGCAAACGAGGAAGAGGAGGGAGAGTTTGACGACCTGGTGTCGGCGCTGCGCTCCGGGGAGGTCTTCAACATGTCCAAACTGAACCGGCGGAAGCAACAGAGACCCGCGAGCAGACTGGACCAGAACCAGCCCAGAATCTGACAGAACTGGACCAGAACCAGCTCAGAATCTGACAGAACTGGACCAGAACCAACTCAGAATCTGTGCAAACTGGACCAGAACCAGAAGGCATTAACACAGAACTCGTCAATAATCAATAATCCATCCATCTTTTAAACTGGCTCTGTTCCTATTTGGGGTTCATGGCGAGGCTGGAGCCTATCTCAGTGACTGGCAGGTTGCTGGAGCCTATCCCAACAGCTGAAAGGTGAAGTTCACCCCGGACAGTTCTCCAGTCCATCACAGGACCACAAAGAGACAAACAAGAACACAAATATAACGTTTAAAAGAATTTATATTTGAGTCACAAGTCTTCTCTGTCCAGAGAGATTTTACCCAGAATGCATCAGGACAAACATCTGAAGCCAGAGAGGAAAACGTCCTCAGAAAGTTCCAGACCTGGTTTGGTTTTGGGATTCCTCTGATGTTTGTTTATTTATGTAACGTTTGAAGCTGCTGCGATTTTATTTAAACGTATTTATACATTTTAGGTGTGAAATGTGGTTTAAGAAGAACATAATGTGGACGTCAGGGGATTTTTTTAGGCTAATCTGTCATCAAATGAAAATAAGAACCACTTAAAAAAATAATATATATATATATATATAGATATGTGTGTGTGTGTTAATTTGAACAAATAAAACGTATAAACTCTTCATTTTAGTGGCTTTAAACCTTCGAGGAAAAGATCAGGAATGTCTTTTAGATCCCAAAGATTCATTTGGATCTTCATTAATACAAGTTTCTCCGTTTGATAAAATCTTTATTTTAAAGACATTAGGCTTCATTACAAATGCCTGTTACATAAAAAGAAGAAACTGTGGAGCAGAAAGAGTCAGAACCGACCAATCAGAGCGCAGCGTCATCTCAGGCTCCACCCACAGTCTGACTGAAGGCTCCTCACCTGGTTTTCGTGTCCCGTGTCGGTCTGTAGGGGGCGCTCCTGATCCTTCAGCTCTAAAACTGAACCTGCACATCTGAGAAAAGCTTCAGCGTTCGAGCCCGGGCTGCACGCTGCTGCACAGCAGTTTCTTCTGGAGACAGAAGTGTTCATTCACCACCTCTGAGGTGAGATGGTGTTCGGGCCGGTGCAACAGAAGGTTCTGATTCTCCGGGCCGAAGCCTTCGGAACAGTTCTGGAGTGTAACTCGGCTCACGTGACTGTGAAGGTCCGTTTGGACTGAAGAACAAACGGATTATTTCACATAATCCAGAAGCTCTGATGTATTTTTACACGTTTGGCTCCTTGTGTTTCTGTGGTGAAAAGCCCCGCCCCCTTCCATCCGCTCCTGCAGGAACAGAACCGACGACCCGGGAAAACACGGTCACTTCAGTTATTGGAGACCTGCCGATGCAAACGCGCTTGATCAGGGGAACGGTCGGCGGACCAGATCCGTTTCCCCATCAGAACATCGGCGTCGGTTCAGGTCTGGATCCAGATTCTGGCTGTATGAAGGTGAAGTACAGTCAGAGGATCCTGGGGGGCTCTGAGGACCCGAACGGGGTCTGAGGACCCAGCTGGGGTTCAAATGGGTTCTGAGGACCCAGACGGGCTTTGAAGACCCGTTCGGGGTCAAAAGACCTTTACAGGTTCTGAGGACCCAGACAGCCTTTGAAGATCCGAATGGGCTCTGAGGACCCGAACAAAGTCAGAGGACCCAGACAGAGCCGGAGGACCCGTTTGGGGTGAGAGGACCAGGGCAGGCTCTAAGGACCCGAACGGGCTCTGAGGACCCGAACAGGCTCTGAGGACCCAGATGGGCTCTGAAGACCCGGATGGGCTCTGAGGACCCGAACAGGCTCTGAGGACCCAGATGGGGTTGGAAGACCCGGACGGGGGCGGAGCCAAGCGTCCAGAACGCAGGAGCAGCCGCCGTGTCACATGATGAGGAGCCAGTAAGGGTTAATCTGAGGACAGAGAACGAAAAAGACTCCTGAGGTCCGGGTTCTGGCATTTCTTCAGTTCTTTTCATTGAGGTCCGGGTCGGAGGGAAGGTTCTGCCACAGCTTTAGATGCTGTCATGAAAACAATCGCCCACATGGACCACGAGGGGCTCGGTTCTGAAGCCAGCATCTCCTTGTCGGTCCTTCCAGGGGATCCGGGTTTCTGCAGAACTCGTGGACTCTGGAGGAAGAACTCGGTTTTGACGGACCTGCTGAGGATGTTCTGCAGTAGTTCCGGTTCCATGGACCGCAGACGGAGCAGCCAACCGCTTCTGGACCCGTCCAGAGCGGGTCTAGCTGCGGTGCTGGTTCTGACTCTGGATCAGGCTCAGCTGGCTCCTCAGGTTCTGGCAGCGCGCAGTCAGGCTGCTGTTGTCCTCCAGCAGCTTGCTGTGCTCCTGGAAGAGGCGGGACGTCACCTGATGCTCCTTCTGCTCCTCCTCCAGGTCGCACATGAGCTCCTGCCTGAAAGGAGAGCGCCGTTAGCGGGTCAGGCGCCAGAACAGGTGTGGTCTGGTCTAGAACCCGTCCCCGTCAGAGGAGGAGACTCACTTTTTGCGCAGCAGGTCGGCGATCTCCGCCTGCACCCTCAGGTACTCGTGCGCCATCCGGATGTGCTGCTCGAACACGGCCACCGACTCCTGGGAGTTCGGACACGGCGCCAGAGGCTGCGGAGCAAACGCAGGATCAGGGGGAGGAGCCTAGAGCTTCTAACGGCCCAAAAACGGATCATTTCCTCATTTCTCCCTATGAGAACATAGAGGTTCCTGATCTGGTTCCAGATCCGGTTCTGCTTAGAGAACACAGAGGAACGTCTGAAGATCCACAGAACTTCTAGAGACGCAGGAGGAACTTTCTGGGGTAAAAACATCCAGTAAAAAACTTTATTCATGAACTTAAAGTTCGATTTCTTTCCGACGTCATTCTACATTTCTGGTTTTGGACGTTAAAGTGGATTCCATCAGAACCGAGAGAAACACCAACAGGAAGATTTGGATCAGATGGATCGTCTGTAAACCTGACAGAATCTCAGGTGTGTTCTCACCTGTAGCTGGTGGTCCAGCCTGTGATAGGCCGTGGGGATGTCCACACCGTTGGTGGATGAAGACACTGATGAAAACAAACAAACATCAGCAGAAGAAGAGGTCTGAGGCTCAGAGTCGCCCCCTGCTGCTCCAGAACAGGACCCAAAGGTTCTGACGCAGTTTCAGGACCTCATCAGAACCGAGAGGTCCAAACACACTTCCCTTTGGATCGCTGTGGTTTAAGAAACAGTAATGAAACGTTTTTCTGCTCCAGCCTCACCTGTAGGACTGTGTAGGGTCATCCTCAGCTCTGATTGGCCGGAGGTGGTGACCGAGCTGCTGGAGTGGGCGGGGCTTTCCGTGCTGGGCATCCTGGACAGGCCTGCGTGCAGCGTGGACGTCTGCAGGTGGCAGCAGAAGGTCAGGGCGTTGAGACGGCGCCTGTGGGTGGTGGCCGCGCCCAAAGTACCTTCGAGGGTTTGAAGTGCAGCGGGAATCTGGAGTCCACGCTCTTCAGGGTCTCCTCCCTGCTGGGCGGGTCTCGGAGCTCCATGTCGTCGCTGCGGTTGGTGCTGAGGCTGCAGGCGGTGAAGGAGCCGGTGCTGGGGGCGGAGGAGCTCCCCCTGCTGGACGGGGCGGGGCGGGGGAGGCTGAGGGGCTCGTCAGAGCCTGGAAAGTACTGAGACACGGACCGGATCAGCTGTCTGCGGAAACTCCGCCTCCATCTGACTCGGTGGTTCCTCTCAGGTCCACCGAGTCATTCAAAACCAACAACATGAACAGAAGTTACCTTCATCAGGCGGCTCATGGTGTCCCGGACCTCGCTCATGGGGGGCCTCTGGCTGGGCTCCTTGTCCCAGCAGCGGGTCATCAGGGTCTCGATGGGTTCTGGAAGGTCTCGGATCAGAGGGGGGCGTGTCCCTGCGTGACGGGAAAAGCTCCGTCAGGAAGCTGAGCAAGACAGAGACAACCGTCACTCGAAGGGGTTCCGCCTCACCTCTGTGCACCGCCCACATGATGCAGAAGGCGGAGCCTCCGATCTCGTCGAAGGGCTTCTTCCGGGTCATGACCTCCCACAGGATGATGCTCCAGCTGAACACGTCACACTTCTCACTGTAGTTACTTCCTGAAGCAGAGGAGGGACAGACGGCTGAAGACGAGGAGACAGTTTGGGTCTGGATCAAAGAAACGGCTGTGAAGCAGACGGAAGATGAAGCTGAAGCTTCAGCAGAAACAGACGGAAGAAGCTGAAGCTTCAGCAGAAACAGACGGAAGATGAAGCTGAAGCTTCAGCAGAAACAGACGGAAGATAAGGCTGAAGCTTTAGGAGAAGCAAACGGATTCTGAAGCTGAACCTATAGCAAAAAGAGACAGAAGATGAAGCTGAAGTTTCAGGAGAAAACCTTAAAGAGCCTATTAGACTTCAGGAGATGAAACAACCACCAACAGCAGCAAAGTTGGTGATGAAGACGAGGGTCAGCAGAGAACTGATGCGGTTCTTAGAAGACTCGAGCGGTTCTGGATCTGAAGTTCTCCTCAAAGACCAGGAGGTCCAACCTCCAGGTCACCCCGAGAGCTTCATCATCAACATCCAGACATCCAGCTCACCTTCAAACACCTCCGGGGCCATCCAGGCGGCGCTGCCCTTGTTGTTGGTCATGTAGGTCTGGATGTCGCACGCCGTCCCGAAGTCACAGATCTTCAGGACCGTTCCCTGAGCCACCAGCAGCAGGCTGCAACCAAGAGCAGAGCTGTGACCCGACGGGTCTCGGACCGTCCAGCAGCTGTCGGGCCGAACGGAGGAGAACCGCTTTGGTTCGGCCCGCCGTGGTGGACCCGCCCACATGAGGCGGAGGCGGCAACCCGATCCAGCATGAAAGGTGAAATGAAGGTCGACTGAGAATGAAATGAGCTGAACAAGGAGAACGACCGAACTCTGAATGATGTTCACGTCAGAGTTTAACATCTGAATCCGAGTTACAACCATCCTGCAGTAGATAATACACCTGAATCCTTGATGACCTTTGGTCTACAGAGGAAGTCACAGCTCAAACATGAACGCCTGAGTGATCGTCCAGATGAAAGTTGCGTTTTGATGGGTTGAAGCCTCAAGCGTCTCCGTGGTCGTCCAGGCGGCGGCCTTCGTCCATCATCATCATCAACCAGAACCAGCAGCAGAACAACAGCGGCGAGCGACTCTTACTTTGGCGGTTTGAGGTCTCTGTGAATCAGGGCTTTGGGCTTCATGGCGTGAAGGTAGGCCACGCCCTCGGCGCACTGCAGACACCAGCTCATGGCGTGCGCTGCTGTGTATCGGGGCTGCGGCTCGGCGCCGTGCAGGACTGAAAGATGAATGACAGCTGCATGAGGCGTTCAAACACCCCACGTCTCCCCGCTCCCACACTTACAGTTGTAGAGAGATCCACATTCTGCAAACTCCATGACCAGACAGACCTGAGGACACAGAGGGGGCGGAGCTTCAGACCAGACGCCACGAAAACCACAAACACATCCAGAACAAACACCACAACCCACGGCCAGAGCGGTCAGTATGACGTCTGTTTATGGTGAAAACCACATTAACTTCTGAAAGGATCAGGACTTTGATTTTGATAGGCTGGTCAGCTCGACTTCCTGCTCTGGACCAATAAGATCTTCTCTCACATTTCCTTCCTCCACTTTGAACATCACGACGGCGTCTTTCACTAAATCATTAACAAAACGTTTTCCTATTGAGCAGAAACTTTCCTGATGCTCCTCCAGAACCAGTGGGAGGAGCTTAGTGGGGAGAACTTAGAGGGAGGAGCTCAGTGGGAGGAGCTCAGTGGGGAGAACTTAGTGAGTGGAGCTCAGTGGGAGGAGCTCAGTGGGGAGAACTTAGTGGGAGGAGCTCAGTGGGAGGAGCTCAGTGGGGAGAACTTAGAGGGAGGAGCTTAGTGGGGGGAACTTAGAGGGAGGAGCTCAGTGGGAGGAGCTTAATGGGGAGAACTTAGAGGGAGGAGTTTAGTGGGAGGAGCTTAGTGGGGAGAACTTAGAGGGAGGAGCTTAATGGGGGGAACTTAGAGGGAGGAGCTCAGTGGGAGGAGCTCAGTGGGGAGAACTTAGAGGGAGGAGCTCAGTGGGAAGAGCTTAATGGGGAGAACTTAGAGGGAGGAGTTTAGTGGGAGGAGCTTAGTTGGGAGAACTTAGAGGGAGGAGCTTAGCTGGAAGAGTTCAGTGGGAGGAGCTCAGTGGGAGGGGCTTAGTGGGGAGAACTTAGAGGGAGGAGCTCAGTGGGGAGAACTTAGAGGGAGGAGTTTAGTGGGAGGAGCTTAGTGGGGAGAACTTAGTTGGAAGAGTTCAGTAGGAGGAGCTCAGTGGGAGGGGCTTAGTGGGAGGAGCTTAGTTAGAAGAACTCAGTGAGAGGAGCTTAGTGGGGATAACTTAGAGGGAGGAGCTCAGGGGGAGGAGCTTAGTGGGGAAGACTTAGAGGGAGGAGCTTAGCTGGAAGAGTTCAGTGAGAGGAGCTCAGTAGGAGGAGCTCAGTGGGAGGAGCCTCAGTGGGAGGAGCCTCAGTGCGATTGGTCCTCACCGGGTTGTCACAGGAGCCGTACAGCTTGACGATGTTGGGATGGTTGACCCGCGACAGCTGGCGGAGCTGCAGAGACACCAAAGTCACGACTTTAATGGAAGGATCATCTATTAGCAGCAACAACACAACTGAAGCACGAACAGGAAGTTCCTGTCTGCGCTTGGCGAGCTCTGATACTCCTGAGAAGCAGATCATCAGCTGATCTCCTCTGAAGGAAACGTCTGGGTTTGGATCAACTCATCAGACGACCTTAATATATGTCCTGATGAGATCATGAAGAGCACATCCGGATCTGTCTTATGACACCTCCAGCATTCAGGATGAAGGGAGGAGGAGTTTGGGTTCTTATGAAAAGAGGATAAAGTTTGATCTTTATTCAATTCAATGAATCCAACGTTTAAAAAACTGGTGATTATTGTATAAAGAAGTTAAAACTAGTGATTAAAGATCAAAGAAGAGTTTAAAAATCTGACGTAACTGAAACAGCTGTGAGGGGATAGAAGTTATTGATACATTTATAGATGTTTTCTTCAGAGAATAAACCAATAAAAGATGACAGTGAGCTGGTGTTTCCTCATTCCTGTCCTGCAGCGACATGTCGGTCAGACAGACGCTGTAGGTAAAACAGAAATGTGTCAAAGACGGATTTATGACACCAAAACCAGCAGAAAGATTCCTCTAGATTTATCTAATATCCAGGATATTATGAATGAGTTCACAGATGTATCTGTCATCATGAACGTTCAGAAAGTTGATTGAGAACATTTGGAAAAACAAACCAAACTTGTTATAAATGTAAAGATCAGGAGAACAGCTTCTGCAGACTTTAAAAAACTGTTGACAACATTTAGAAAAACTTCTGAAGATTGTTGTTTGATATGAATATTTTCTGATCTTGATCCAGATCCTGCAGGGATAACACAGCAGACACATTTCTGTCTCTGATGGAAGTCCCACCGATCATACATTTCATTTAGACGGCGCCTGTCTGGGCGTCCAAGGTCGCCTTACGGTAGAAACAAAACCTAATACACAGAAAAACATCAAATAGTAGTAAAAGTCATAAAATCCTAAAATGCAGACGAAGTTAAATGAATTATTCTGAAGAGGATCTGTTTCCACATCGTTCCATCAGGATGATGATGCCGTTTTCTAGGACTTAGTGTCTGCAGAGCGGCAGGAGGTCATTAGAAACTGTTGGTGCAGAATTCCACCACCACTCATTAGTGAGAGCTCTCTGTTTACACTCTCTCCCACTAGCTTACAGTCCCAACCGAACATCAGCGGGCAACAAAAATGTCCGTATCCCGCCGTTCAGCTCGGATCCAGATTCCAGATCAGACCAGGAAATCAGAACATTCATGGATCTGAGTCTGGATCAGAATGGGGCGGAGCATGGAGCTTGTGGCCCCGCCCAGTATCTTTTCTACGTCACCAATACGATCTTCAAACTGCGTTTTTCATCTCCTCGTGATTCACTACAAACTGAATAAAGAAATAATCAGAAATGGAATTTGAATCTTCGGTTTCTTTATAGCTGTCCTCCATCATTAGAGAAAGAACTCGTTAAAAACACCGAATCCTCCGGTTCCTCGGAGTGGGTCTTTATCAGGAGACAAACATCAGAGCTGCAAACATCTGGATCCAAACCTCTGAAACCCCGAAAGCTGCAGATCTGCTTATGAAGATCAAACTTCATGATCTTTAAACACGTCCATGTTTTCAGAAGATCTTCTTCAATAATCAACGTTCTGCTCCTTTGAGTCTGAGTCTAAATGTTCTCTGATGGAAAGAACAGCAACTTTCTCTGTTTGGGCGCGTGACCACGCGGGTGTGAGCGCGCGCGCATGTGTGCTGCGGGACCGTGGGGTGGGGGGGCTGCGATGACGGTACCTCCACCAGGAAGGCGCTCCTCTCGGCGTCGCTCTCGATGCTCTTGATGGCCACCACCTTCCCCTTCCACACCGCCTTGAACACCACCCCGAAGGTCCCTCTGCCCACGGCCTGCGGGCACAGCGGGACGGGTCACAGGCCGCTCCCCGAACCGAGCCCGGAGCCCGGAGCACGCCGCCAGGGCGGCTCCCGCCTCGGGCTCCGCTCCACCCCCTGACCGCTCCACTCACCGCCTCCACCTGGATGTCCTCGTAGCGGATGTCCTCGAACACGCAGCCGGCTGCAGCCTCCGCCATCGCGGCGGAGCGGGACCTCCTGGCGGGACTGGAGCTGGACCGGACCTCCTCCTGCTGTGGGGGAGCGCCGAACCCCGCCTTCATCTGTTGCTGTCAAACCAGGAAGTGGATCCGAGCTCTGCGGCGGAGGCGCGGATTCCGACACTCACAGGAGAACCTGAACGTCTCAGCAGAAGAACTCAAGAGTTTCGAGTCGATACATGTTCTAGAATAAATACATAAATATTCTGTTTAAAATATGCATAGTAACAGTTACTGATATTTGATAGTTAATTACACAAATTAGAAACAGAAAAATCATTATGAATAAAGAGTAAAAATAAAGATTTGTTTATTTGTTTTTAGGAAAAGTAAAAAACGAGGCAAGATGTGAACAAGTCTGAACAGAATCAATGCAGTTCCAAACACTCCAGCAAACCATCACTTGTACATACATTTACTGTTCTGACAACACGGTCTCAGTAAAATGCGTACGAACACCTTTTTTGTTAGTTGAGTTAATAAAAAATCACATTTTAAAAATGCCTAAAGCTGGTCTTTGGACACTGTTTTAAGGCTGCAACGATTAGTCGACCAATCAGCTAATAATTTAATAGTCGATTAGTCGTCACTGTATATGGAGTCAGAGTGGAGTCAAGTTTAACCAAACTATGAGCGTTCAGCACCAAAAAATACACTTTTTTATATTTGAGACAGTGAGTCAAAAACTTTCTCTTTAGTGAAAAATAGTTCCATGTTTCAGATGCTAACCTCCTTTATTTGTGAGATTCTTAGTCAACATTCTCACTACGGTGATTCTCCTGTTCCCGTATGTTTTTCAGCACACAAAAACTCTATCAGACTTTGGGGGATTTCATCAATCTCTGTATCAAAACATTCAGCTCAATCAGAACATTACTGCTTGTATTTTTGGTTTTTATAATCTTTATAGTTTTTGAAACACTGAGCAAAATATGCCTCATAGGAAATGAATGAGAAAGTCTTCAAATTTAAAAGTAGATGAACAACGAGCGTTTAAATATATTTATGGTTATGTTTTCATCTTTATAATAATGTTAAAACATTTGGAGTTTAGCTTCTATTTTAGCAACATGATAACATTTTTGACTAATTCAGTTTATTCATGAATCTTAGGCTGTTTTGGAGTTTAGTATTTCAGCAACAAGCTAGCTTTGTTGGCTAATGTGGCATCTGCTCAGATTTTTTTGTCTAATTTGTAGTTTTGCTCTTATTTATGTAGTAGTTCACTTTCTGCCTATCTCTTTCGGGGTCGCCACAGCGTAACAGCGTAACAGCACCCACTGTTTCGCATCAGTGATTTGGCACAGTTTTTACCCGGGAATCGAACCCAGGGCTCTTGCGTACCAGCCCTTCATCTAGCCCACTGAGCCACCCAGCCGTTTTGCTCTTATGTATGCAACTCACTAAATATGTTTGCAATATTGGCATGTATTAGTGATTTTTAAGCAATTTTGCTACAAATTTTTATAAATTCAGGTTCAATTTGGCGCTCTGTCATACTTTAACAAATTTTTCCATCTTTTAGCAAATTTGACATTTAGCAAATAGTTTTTGCATTTTCAGTAAATCCCTTCAGCAATTAAAGTTAATTGTGTAACTATTTTCAGCGAAAAGCTTTCACTCTGGCATCATCAGAGGTAATGCTATTTTTCTAGTTTAATCTTGTTTCAAGCCCTGTGACAGACTGGCGACCTGTCCAGGTAAACCCCGCCTTCGCCCATCAGCAGCTGGGTTAGGCTCCGGCACCCCGCGACCCCGAAAGGGAAGAAGCGGACAAGAAGATGAATGAATGAATAAATCTTGTTTTAATACCAAAACTAATGAAGGACAGAGGCTGCATAAGTTGTTAAAAGCTTAATAAACTATCATCGTTATGGTCTTTATTTTAAGTTAGTTAAAAGCTAATGATGGTTAAGATGTTTGTTTTCCATCCACTTTGCTCACGACCTGATTAACAAACTAATTTGAAGAAATAATTGGTGATTAGTCGACTAAAAAACAATCGTTTGTGGCAGCACTAGCCTGTTTACGGTGGTGAATGTGATATTTTGCCATTATGATGAACACATTTATCATTAAATAAGAATCTTCTTTTAACTGGTTTCTAAAGAACCAAATCAAAATGTTTTCCCATTTTAAAGAGAATCCTTCTGAAGATGATCAATAAGATTCCACCTTAAAAACTCACATGAATGTTCACAGCAGAGAGAAAGCTGCAGCTGTCAGGGATCTGATCCGAGTTTTAAGATCCAGACTCACAGGAGGATCTAGGCAGGAACCAGGATGTTCAGCTGTGACAGCACACCTGAGGAAACACCTGAGGAAACACCTGAGGAAACACCTGAGCACCCACACACAGCGGAGTACAGACTGAAGGAGAACTCAGGAACCTCAGACTTTACTGCAAACCAAAGACGGATCCGCCCGGAAGAACCACGCAGGTCCAACAGCTGCTCATTACTGTCCCAAACAAACTCTAACCAGACGGACGAAAGCAGGAAGAACTCTGATGGTCATCTGTGGAGAAGCTCCTGGAGCTCGAAAAACCTAAAAAATGAATCAATTTATCATAAAGTTATTAAAAAGTTGGATTAAAGTCGTATGAAGCTTCATGTGTCCAGCGGTGTGCACTCCTGACCAACCAAAGATAAGAAATGGGAATCAGACAACATTGAAATGTTTGTAGTAAAATAATTTATAATGATAAAGTAATCGGAGTGATGTTGATTTTTAATGACAGCCATTTCTTAAAGAGGAATCTTGTTTATTTTGTGATTCCGTTTTGCAGATTTTCTTCAGTCATTTCTGATCAGCATCACCACAATAAGACACAATTTCCCACAATGCATTGTTTTTTAGTCAATAAGCAGTTCGACCCTCTTGTGATGCTTTTGTTTGATGTTGGGTAAAACCACAGAGGTTAATATCACTAGATACAGCAGCAGGACTTTTCCTGTCGCCCAAGATACTAAAGAGCGACGCCATATTGGAATGGTAAAAACAACGAGACAACAAACAGTAAAATGACCATAAAATAATTAATTTTGGTCCGATTTATAAAAAGAAAAACTCTGATCATCAGAAAAATAATTCCCAGATTATGGTCATAATGTTTTTGTACAAAGTGCAACAAATGAACATTTCAAACTTTTCCATAATAAATAGGTTATTATATATGAAACTCGAT
Source organism: Oryzias melastigma (assembly GCF_002922805.2). Classification (NCBI taxonomy): domain Eukaryota; kingdom Metazoa; phylum Chordata; class Actinopteri; order Beloniformes; family Adrianichthyidae; genus Oryzias; species Oryzias melastigma. The sequence continues at coordinate 584,431 of NC_050533.1, read as the reverse complement.
CCAAACCTGATCCTGGTTGTGATTTGATTCTAATCTACACACAGACTAACAAACTGTTAGACTCCTCGGTCTGAGTTCATACACGGGTCGGTGGGTCGCCCACATCGCCGTAGACCGCTAGCGCCTGTTATAAATGGGCCGGTCCGCGCCCTGAGGACAGTGCAGCCCGGTCGACAGCCGGTCCTGATGGTCCTGCTGGGGGAGAGGGCTCAGTGAGACCTCCACCCACGACACATGTCCCGGTCCGTCCACCGGACGAGGGTTCAGCCTGATGGACTCTTCACTACTGAGGAGATCCTGGTTATGTTTCTCCTCCTAGTAATCTGATTACCAGCAGGTGATCTGAGGTCTAACACACAAATACCACCATCATCCTCCATAAACTGAAGGATCGACGGTCCTGACAGAAAACATGGAAACAGTGTGAAGTCTAAAGCTGTCATTGACTTATATAGACGACAAGATCATCCTAAACGTCATTATTGAGAGAAAACTCATCAGATCTTCTTCAGATGTTTTCTAGAAGTTCTCCTTCATCAGCTGACAGCAAGAATTCACTAGTGAAAAGTCACATTCTAGTGTCTCCAGATCTGTTAGTACAGTTGTAAACAGACATCTGCACCATTCCAATATGGCGTCTGACTTAGCGTACGCAACAAGCTAGCATGTGCAAAACACTAACCAGCATGCACCGCGCACCAATCGGTCTGCGTCTCAAACACGCTCACTGATTGGCCCCCCCGTTCCTACGTATGAACGTGGGGGAGCATCGCTGCTGGCCCCGCCCCCAGCCTGAGAAGCTCCCGCTTTCCGCGCGTGCCGCTGCACCGACGGCTCGCTCTTTGGCGGAGAACGATGTCTTCTGCTAAGTGGCGGAAATGTGTTTTCGGCTGCGAGAGTTTCCGCAGTTTGTTCAGCCTTCCCAGAGAAGAGCCGACCCGCCAGAAGTGGGAGGAGTTTATCTTCGGCAGCGCGCGGCACAGCGGCCAGCAGCTGTTTGTCTGCGACCGCCATTTCCGGGAGGACTGCCTAGCTAACCTCGGGCCGTACCGGAGCGGACTGTCCGGGAGGCTGAACCTCCAAGCGGGCGCCGTTCCTACCATCAGACCGGAGGAGGAGGCCGGAGCCGGAAGTGAGTTTTTTAGTATTTTAAATCAAATATCGTTGATTGGTCAGAACATACAGAACAATAACAAAGAGGAAATCAGGGAATTCTGTGTGTTACAAATGACAAACGTTCAAAGGCAGACCGCTCTCATACTGTTGTTTATTGACTATCAGAAAAGGTGAAGAGTAATTACGTAATTATTACAGGAGGAATAATATTTGTGAATATAAAATTTACCAAATATGATTAATAGATACCTTTTCAAATGTATGTTCAATCTTGTGTTCTTTTCATGTTGGTCAAATGTGATGTTCAAATATCGTCTGAACTTTGACTCAAAACTTCATTCTGTCCTAATCCTTTTGTAATCTTACATCTCCAAAACAGGTGACATATCGTCTGTGTTCTTCAGAGCGCAGATGGGATCAATTAGGACACTAAACGTTCGTGAGACGTACATTTATCTGGGATATTTTACGCCTTAAACGTACAGAAAACCCAGTTAGGAAGGGGCGACTTTGACGAAATAGTTTATAAAATTCCTCAGTTAATCCATCGGATCCAGGAGATCTGTTGTTTTTAAGATGGTTGTTAAACAGACGCTGCTGAGGCTGGCTATAGGATGATGTCATTAAATGGGCGTCACTCACAGGGAGCGGAAGGCGGAGCCTCAGACATCGAGGCGTCTTACTTCTGCGTAGGAAAATAAAATCCGTCGATTAATAAACTGTGTTCTAAAGGTAATATATGATATAGTTTACTCTGAAAGTATTAAAGGTAACAGGAAATAGAACCTTTAAATCCCCTTCAGTCAGAAATGTTTCTGACATTTTTATGACAGTCCGTCTTCACGAGGAGGTCCTGATGATGCAGGAGCACACAACAAAGGAAGAAAACTGGAGGAGCGTCAGCGTAAAGGTCCTGTCTGCTTTTGTCTCCCAGAACTCCCTGGGCTGGTCCATACGGAGGAGGAGGCTCAGGATGACCCAGAGACGGCACCGAAGCAGGAGCTGAGGAAACCAGAACATCTTCACACTGAGGAACCGGAGCTGAAGAGGATCAAAAAGGAGGAGGAGGAGCTGGACGTTCCTCTGGCCGAGCAGGACGGCGCCCGCCGCGCTCCACCGCAGCAGCACGTCCTGAAGGAGGAGAACGGCAGCTTTCTGCTCCTCACGGTGACCGGAGAAGGAACCGTCTTCAAGGAGAAAGCTGTGGACGGTCAGCGCCACCTGCTGGATGGCAGCAGGAAACCACGAGGTGAGCTCGGTACCGAGGCTGCTCCAGAACGATTCTGTTCTGATCCATCAGTCAGGATCACAGAACGGCTGGAGGACTTCAGGGATGGAGAGTTTAATCTGAAGGGAAACATTTATCATCACACATTTTATACTTGATGAGATTTGAATAAAACTTTATTGATCAACAACAAAGAATTGATTCCATGAGGGACTGGATGTCCTCACGATTCCTGATACTTATTAGTGGAAAGTCAAACAAAGACTCCATCTCATTTATATTCAGTTTAGTCCAATAAAATCTTTATTCAAACCTTAAACAGAGTTGATTGATCACTGACCACAACCAATAGGAGCCACACAATTTTATTTCATCCTCTAGAAAAATAAGACAATGATTTGTATTTATGTTGTTGTTGTTATTCTGTTTAATGTAAATAAACTGTTGGTTTGTTGGCATAAATACAAGATAAACATGAAGAAAAAATAGATTTTTTTCTAAATCTAAATTTTTTTTTTAAATTTTGACAGAGGTTCACACGGCCCCCTTTCAAAATAAAAGACTTTACTTTACCTAATGCATCAGATAACATCCTGAAACCCTTCGGATGTCTCCTTAGATGCTCAGAACGGGATGGGGGTTAAAAGCGAGCCTGAGTGGAGCGGCAGCCCCGACCAATCGCACACAGAAGCTCCTGACGTGAAAGAGGAAGAGGAGCCGTGGACCAGCCAGGATGAAGAGGAGGCTCACCAAGCAGCAGAACATGAGGATGATGAAGAAAAACCCCACAGCTGCTCATCTCCAACACGGCTCCACAAAGACCAGCTGGCTGGTGCTGACGTCCCAGTGCAGACGGTAGACTCCTCTGAAGGTGAGGCCGGATGGAGCTGCAGGTGGAGGGTGGATGAGGGGGTGGATGAG
>NC_050533.1:538813-579464 GCF_002922805.2 Oryzias melastigma | reverse complement strand
TGGAGCATGAAGGCTGACTGTACTGAGTGAAAATGATTTAGGTTTAAAGAAGGTCTGACCCGGCTCCGGAACAGCCGCCCGAGTCTTTACGTAACTTACAAAGTGTGCGAGGCGCTCACCGTCCAGTCCGGTCCGGTCTCTCCGAATTTGTTTCGTTGACCTTAGATTTTGGCCGGACGCTGGAGCGAGCTGGATCACTTTTTAGTGAAGTTGTGGCAAATGAAACAACGTTAACCGGACATCCTGCAAGTTCATCAGTAGATTTTTCAAAATAAAAGCCATTTTCCGCTGTTTTACCGTCGTTTCCGCTGACAGGGGCTCACAAAGGTTGCAGTAGAGCGTGGTATCGGTCATTTAACACCATGGACGACTGGAAGCTGATCACGGAGGTCCAGGACCGCCCCATCCTTTACGATACTCTACATCTTTTTTATAAGGACAACGACACGAAGGACAGAGCCTGGGCCGAGATATCACGGGCGGTTGGAGTCGATGGTGAGTTTGTGTAAGAATATGGACGTTCACACTCAGATTTGATGGTTAAGAACAGTATGAACAGTTACTAATTTAAATTTAAATTATAGTGTATAACTTTTCATAGTGCATTTACTAACATGAAAGTTGTTAAATGTAGTCTAGTATGATAGTTAAAGTCATGATGTAGTTTCACAAATGTTGTACAGATTATATTTTCTCCAAATTAACTACTGTCGAAATTTAAATGGTTTTCAGTTACAGTTCAAGCTACGAACATTTATATAAGGACGTCCCGATCCGATCACGTTGTTGATGGCTCGATTAGTGTCGAACATTTCATTTATTCTTATTACGATCGCCGCTTTATATTTGTAGCTTATTATTCCGGATAAATGCTCCACTAGAGGATTGCATGTCATGAACGGATAACGACATTCTCGTAAAGCGCAGCAGCAGCTCAAGCAGGAGGCTAACAAAAACAGTTCAAGCTAGTCCGATGTTTTATACCTTTTTAAAAAACCCTTTAAACTGACAGCAAGTGTCTCTTATTAGTTTGTTTTAACCCTTCTGCTCTAATTGGCTAGTTTACATTAAAAGTGGGGTCATCTGGACCCCAAAGAGAGCGAAGGGTTAAACCAAACAGCAATCTACAGATGCATTTCAACAGAAAAAGTTCATTTTTTAAATTTTGGTTTGTAGTCTAACAGAAAAAGCGTTACTATCACGGCCTAAACGTAAACATTTACAGTTTTCCAGAAAGCCACACGTTTCCAAATCTTAAATAATTCATTTAATCTTAATGGAAAAATGATACTAAAACATTTTCAAAACTATGCTAGAGTGAATGCTGTAAGCTGAATGTGACTGCTGAAGATGCTAGCGCTAATTGGTGAAGATGCTGAAATGGATAACTAAAAAAGCTGAAGCTAATACCTGAAAGCTCTGAAGCTCATAGCTGAAATATCAGCTTAATAACAAATTAGCCTAAAAAACTGGTAGAGTTAAAAAAAAGCATGAAAAACAGGAAGATGAAGCCTAGATTAGCCAAAACAGCTAGCATAAGGCTAAACTAAAGTATCAGGACACGACAGATACTCAAAATGACTCTGAATCGGACCGAGTCCCAAAGAACCTGGTCGGGACATCTCTACATTTATATGCATTAAACATGCAGTAGACAAAGGTGAGCATGGGGGGGGTGATGACTGATGCTTCTCCAGAGGTTTTTCTGTGAGGAGTTTCTGTTCCAACAAAGATTTACAGAAATCAACAACACATATTCCTCTGTTGACTTTATTTCTTTAAAAAAGCAAAGACCAGAACACAGAATCCTCTTTCAGGTACGTCTCGATCACCTTCAGACTGTTCTCATATCTCCTCCTGCCACGGAGCCCCACCAGCAGGAGAGCTGAAAAAAGCGGTGTACACTGCTCGCGCTGCAGCAGCCGCCCCGCCTCCCTGGGGGGGTCCAGTGTTCAGAGCGTCTTCCATGGCCTCTCCTCGCTCCTCGGAATCCTCCAGCCACGTGCGGTTGTCACCTGGATTGTGCAGGAAGTTGTGTAGAATGCAGGCCGCAATCACTAGTGTGTTCACGTTTTCGGGCGACAGGTTGATCCTCTGTAACAAAACCCTCCATCTGGCTGAGAGAATCCCAAAAGTTCTTTCCACTGTCAGGCGGGCCCGGGACAGTCTGTAGTTGAAGAGCTTCTCGCCGTGGTCCAGATCTTCAGCGGCGTAGGGCGTCATTAGGTACGTCTTTAGAGGGAATGTTGCATCTCCAACCATAGCAAACGGTGCTGGGCCGAGCTGAGGAGCCCCGGGCAGAGGAGCACTGGGGGGAACATGCAGAGTCTCACTCTCCATCCCCCTTCCAAGATCAGAGGCAGCAAAATCTTCACCATCGCCTCCATGGTCTCCCACCTGAATGACCACAAACCTGCACTCGGCGTCTATTAAGGCCATGAGACGGAGGGAAAAGTTCCTGGAGTCACAGAGCCGCAATCCCGAGTGTGCTGGGGCAGTTACGTGGACCAGCTTTGCCCCCAGGGCCCCCAAGCAGTTAGGAAAGTCCCATTTGCTCCAGAAGCTGTCTGCAACAGCAGACCAGGTTTCCTCTGTAGGCACCGGGAGGAACCGGTCCATCATCCTGTCCTCTATGGCTGCAAAGACCATGTGGACAGAATTCACGACTGTCGAGTGGCCGAGGCGAAAGTTGTTAGCGAGGCTGATCAGGGAGTCTCCAGAGGCCAGGTATCTGTCAACACAGAAAAACACCTGAGACGGGCGGTAACCTCTGTTCTATGCGTTACAGGGGATGTCTGCCAGAAACGATGGAGACTACTGCGGGACCAGTTTGTCAAAAACAGGAGAAAACAGAGCGGCTCCGCGGGGGGGGCCCAGAGGGACTGGAAATACGCAGACATGATGTCCTTCCTGAGCCCGCACGTCCATCGCAGGAGGTTCGTGTATGACAGGGGTCAGCAACCTGCGGCTCCAGAGCCACGTGGGGCTGAAGAAAAAGGATAGTCATTTTTGGCTAATTTTTTGTCTACTGGAATATTTAGGCCAATTGAGAGTTTAGCTTCTGTTTTAGCAACATGCTATGGTGTTGGTCTAACTACTGAGAAACTTTATGCTAATTTGGAGTTTAGCTAAAATTTGATCAACATGCTAATGTTTTCGGCTAATTTGTTATCTACTGGGGTTTTTGGGCTAATTTAGAGCTTAGCTTCTATTTTAGCAACAGGCTAACGGTTTTGACTGATTTAGTTTACGGCGGAATTTCAGGCTGTTTTGGAGTTCAGCTAGCAATTAAGCAACCAACTACCTTTTTGGCTAATTTGTCATCTACTAAAAGTAAAAGGTAAAAACGTTTAAAAAAAAAAAAAAAATCACATTTTGAGAGATGCTAGTTTCTTTTTATATTTTTTTTTTGTTTGTGCCAAAAAATAAACAGAATTCAGTTCATAAATGCAAATCCAAGTTTTTTAAAGGCTAAAGTAAATCTATGCGGCTCCTTCTAGGTTTGATCAGTAGAAAACAAACCCAAACGGCTCTTTTACTGTTGAAGGTTGCCGACCCCTGGTCTATGAAGTTTAGACTTTAACATTTCTGACAGCAACATTTTCACTTGGTGATCCGTCTGACATTGAAAATGTGCATCTTTAGCTCAAGAGGCATCATACGCCTTGCAGGATTCCAGGACAGAGAGGCTGCAGAAAACACAGAAGAGGCTCAGCGGGACACTCCCTCCCCTGCACCGACTGCACAGTCTGCACCGTTTGCACCGACTGCACAGTCTGCACCGTTTGCACAGTCTGCACCGTCTGCAAAGTCTGCACTGGCTGCCCCATCTGTACCGTCTGCGCAGTCTGCCCCGTCTGCACATTCTGCCCCGTCTGCACATTCTGCCCCGTCTGCACCCAGGCCCACTACCCCTGCCCGATCCACTGCACCGGCCGCCGCCGTCAGACAGGGCCGGTCCCGCAGCCCAAGAGAAAGGCCCAGCCCACGTCAGCACACTGGAAGGAGGAGAACCGCCACAGCATCTTTAGAGGAAAGACTCATTAGCATTTTACAGGAGCCTCCACCCACACCAGCGGTCCCGAGGGGTCAAGAGGACGAGGCCTATCACTTTGCTCTAAGCCTAGTGCCCAGGATGGTGGGCCTGACCCAGGACGGGCTGGACCGTGTCAAAATTGAATTTTTGAGGGTCCTACAACGTGTTGAAGCTGAGGAGAGGACTCGCCAGGTCACGTCTGACCCCCACACAACACCGCAGACCCCATGACCTTCTAACCCCACCCACTTCCTTTGTTCAACCCCCACAATGCTGGCCACTGAGTGGGCCAGTACTTCTCTGCATTGTAGTTTTATTGCAATTTTTGTACATAGTTTTTTTGTTGTTGTTTTTTTAAATAAAACCTGTGAGTGACGTTTGTGTTCTTTGTGGTCACTTACCGTAAGGCCATCGCCAGGCGCTCCTCGGGTGATACCGGATTCCTGAAGTTGGTAGTTTGCCTCCTCAGGTCAGGGCCGATGATGGAGAGGATCTCATCAAACTTCTCCACGCTCATCCGAAAGTAACCATGGTGACGCTGGCTGTCCCGCCTCAGCTCAGCGATGAGGTTCTGGAGTTGCCCTCGTTCTCTTCGGCTCTGGTTGCTGGGGTGAATCCAGAAGCGTCTTCTCCTTTCTCTCCTCAGCCGCAGCAGCAGGAGAGCGAGGGCGGCCGCCCTCCGTCTGCTAATGCGGACTGACCACAGGAGATTACATCAACACAACATACGAGAGCTAACAAAACAAGATGCTAAAAACAAGCACGTTTCTATCCATTTGATCAGAGCAAGTTTAAATCATTCAACAATCTTACCTCAACTTCCAACACTATGTATTATTAACATTTATATTACAGACCCCAAGTGTAGTTATTACATTTTGAGAACAGCCCTGTCAAACCATTTATTTTCGCTTCCACTAAGAAGGAAAATTCTCTCCCTGACTCGATCTACGACAGACGTGTTCCTTATCAGAACATGTTTTTTTTTTCATTTTCTTAACTCCCAAAATGTAATAAATCCATTTTAAAACAATAACATATATCCATGTAAAGGTTTTTTTAAGTTAAGATTTAATATACAAGAAAATGCATGCCTCTTATGCTCAAATAAAATTCAAACTCAAAGACACGTCTTCTCTGATTGTAACTGTTAATATATTTTAGAACGATTTATACGATTGAATTTTAACAAAAAAATCCTTCATTAATATTCAGTTTTGTTTGTATTATTAAGACAAAATAATACAGTTTTTGTTTAACAATTGTATTATTTCTGGGAAATTTTTCATTCACAAATGTCGTTTTTTAAAAATAAGTCCAAACTTTTTTTTTTCTGAAACTGTTTTAATCTTTTACGTCAATCCCTTCAAAGCCTAGAAAATAAAAATGCTTTGAAACGTTTTGATAATGTATCAGTTTATTCAATCTAGTGCCTTTTTCCTTTTTCATTATTTATAATTTTGTGTTGTTTTAATACCTTTCGATGGTGTTATTTATATGTTATATGTTTTTTATTCTCTTATTATCTGCTCAGACTTTATTACTGTGTATTGGTTAGTTAATACAACGCTCTTTGTAATTTTCAGTGTAGCGCTGAATGTGTTAATAAAAAATAAGTTTCTGCTTTGTAAGCTCCGTTCATCTGTGTGATGCGTAAAATGTGCTAGTAACACAGACAAACGTGGACATTTCAGCCTCAATTAGACAAAAGTATTAATTAAAGTTCCGTGCTTACCCATTGTCCGAACACGAGTCACGCAGAACAAGAAATGTTGTAAATCTAATCGAAAACTGGGGGTTTGTTTACTACTACTTCCTATTTGGCCGGTTATCGCGAGAACCCACGTGACTTCGGAGTCTCGCGAGGTCGGCTCCGGTGCCTGCGCGGGAGCTGGGCCGCATGCAGAGTAATCCCGGTGTTTTAATTTACGGTCTATCGGTAACAGGAGGCGGTCTCCTTTAGGACGCTCAACCCACGTACACAGCACCGGTGGTGTTGCCAGATTGGGCGGAAAACTGCCCAATCTGGCAACACTGGACACGAGGTGTTTTTGTGTTTGTGTTATGTAGTGACCACACATCCTCTAGTCTAGAAAAATAAGACTTTGTATTTGTGTTATTGTTATTTTATTGAGAAATAGAAACTTTTGTGCATAAATCAAACAAACTTTAAGAGAAAATAGACCCCCCCCCCCCCAATATGACAGTTTATAACTTTTAAAAGGGGTTCACAAGACTTCCTTTCAAAATAAGACTTCCTGTGTCACATAGGATCATCTCGATGGATTAAATCCGGTGGCAGGTAGTGTAATGTCAGCGATGGAATATATATATATAAATATTTAAACATTTGTGGTGCGTGCATTACCAACAACTGCACGTCAGTGTTCTGGACAACATCCTTTCCCAGAAACGCAACCGATTTGAGGACCATGGAAACCTGAGTTTTCTGTCCCTCCTAGACCCCCGTCACTTTCAGACGTACAGAAAAAAGTTCCCCCAAAAAGCCTTCTGCTGCCTGGCAGAGAGCCACGGGTAAATGGTAAATGGCGAATACTTGTACAGCGCTCCACCCTCCATCGAGGGCCCAAAGCGCTTCAGTCACAGACCCATTCACACACTGGTGGAGGCTCCGCTGCCGATCCCCAAAGTAGATCCGAGAGATCCCAGAAGTTGATTTAAAGTGATCCCCTGTTGTTCCAAAAACGCATATCTGAAGCAGATCCAAATAGATCCCCAAAGTGGATCGATGAGATCCTTGAAGTTGATCTGAATAGTTCCCTGAATTGGATTGGTCTGGATCCCCAAAGTGAATCTGAGACCCCTGGAGTTGATCCGAATGGATCCCAAAGTAGATCTGAGAGATACCTGAAATGAATTGGAATGGTTGCCTGAAGTGCATTGGTCTGGATCCACTTTCCCAAAATGGAACAGAATAGATCCCCAGTGGATCCAAAAACAGATCTCTGAAGTGGATCCAAATGGACCCATCTTTAAAATGGATTTGACCAGATCTCCGGTCCAGATTATTGAAGTGGATCTGGTCCAGTTTCCTGAAGTAAATCCAAACAAAATTCCCCAAGTGAATCAGTCCATATCTTTGAAGTGGATCCAAACAGATCCAGATCCACTTAGATAATTGATTTCTTTTGTAATAAGAGTTCAAAGTGAAATGTTTCGAGTGATCGAAGAAGAGAATGTAAAGTGAGGTGCAGTGATGAGTAAATATGACTTTACTGTAGAGGAACAATGATGAAATCTGGATAAAGTTGGACAGACTGCAGACGGGAATGAGCTGCAGAAGTCAAAGATCACAGTTAATATAGACATCTACTTCATCCCATCACTGGAACTTCTGTGACGCTGCAGCCGTCTGGTTCAGCCCGAGTCTGTGGAGCTCCTCTGTTGCCATGGCGACCTGCATGTTACTGACATCCTCAGAGATCGAGTCGTTTTCTGGGATCCAGTTATTCAGTGATTCTGCATCAACATGTCAATTCTTCAGAACAAATGATGTGAATGTTTTTGGTTTTAAATCTTATTCTGTGGTGAGTTGAAGGAAGCTGTGGACCGCTACAGCAAACCTCATGAGCTCAGCTCACCTTCTGGGGTGGAATGGATCCCGACCGGTTCCTCAGATCCAGAACCGTCGGGTCATCAGGACTCGTTTTCACCCTTAAAGCTGTTTCTGCTCTAGTGGTTTCTAATGCAGGAACTTCCTGTTGAACGTTTTGTTCTTTTTGAATCTGGTGGAAAAACATTTATTTAAAAAAGAAAATCTCCACTTTAGTAGATTTGTTTTTATTGCAGCTTCACATTTACATTCTCCACTCTGAGCAGCAAAGCCTTAAATGTACAAAAAACAAAAAGACTTTGTCTAATCAAACGTCTGGATTTAACATTGAAACCCGCCAGCGACAACAGTTGATGGTTTAGATCAACTTTGAAGATATAAGTTGTAAATAATTAGACTCAAGAACCTTAAATCTCTAATCAAGTCAGTGTTAAAAAACAACAATCCAGTTTCAGTGTCAGGATACACTCTGAGGCCAGTCATCGGTACGGAGGTCAAACTGAGCTGCTAGAACATTCAGCGGTTCCAGGTGTTCATCGTTTGGAGGACAAATGGAACTGGGTCCTCCAGAACCTTCTGGACCATTAGATCCAGGTGGTCGTTGTTGTTTTCGGCTGTAGACAAACATGGAAGCTCTGCGGGAGGTCGAGAACCCAATGAAGGCTCAAAGTGTAGGCCACACCCCATCTGAACGTCAGGCACCGAAAGCGTGGAGTCTTCAAAGCTACTGGCACGTGTGGTAAGCGGGTCACTGGTGGAACCTCCTGCTGGCGTCTTTAGCGTGGTCCAGCAGGAGCTGGCACGGCGTGAACTGGTTCCCGTACACGGCTTCGTACTGCCTCATCTTCTGCACCAGTTTGTCTGCGCCAAAGGTGTCCACGAAGCGGAAGGGACCTGGAAGAACAGAAAACACGGTGATCCGGCAGCTGCAGAAAGCTGATTCAGCGTTTCTGGATCACCAGAGTTCAGTTTGAATCCCAACAACAGTCGTTTTGTTTTAATCTGCAAACGTCTGACGCTGGAATGTTTCTGTTACCTACATGTGTTCCTGAGGTTCACCACCTCATACGTTTGGTTCCTGCCAGACGCTCCTCAAACATTGGAACGTCTCCACATTCATTCATTCACACAAAATCCCAGAATTCCTCACTCTAGCATGTAGGATAAATCTCTTCCTGTTCCTTCTGTGATCAACAGCAGTGATCCCAAACCTTTTTCAGGCCTTGGACCGGTTTAAATTAGACAATATTTTTGTCTGCAAATAAGCTGCTGCTGTGACACAGATCCCCAAAGTAGATCAGAGAGATCCCTGAAATTGATCCAAAGGGTTTTCCAAAAGTGGATTGGTGCAGATCCCCGAATTAAATTAGAATAGATCCCTTAAGTGGATCAGAATGGATCCCCAAAGTGGATCTGAGAGATTGCTGAAGTGGATCAAAAATAGATCCATAAAGTGGATCTGACAGATTGCTGAAGTGGATCAAAAATAGATCCCCAAAGTGGATCAGAGAGATCCCTTAAGTGGATCAGAATGGATCCCAAAGTGGATCTGAGAGATTGCTGAAGTGGATCAAAAATAGATCCCCAAAGTGGATCAGAGAGATCCCTGAATTATATCAGAATAGATCCCTTAAGTGGATCAGAATGGATCCCAAAAGTGGATCCCTAAAGTCAATTGGAATGGTTGTTCCTGAGGTTTACCTTCTCGTTTGTTTGGTTCATTTCAGTGTCTCCACATTCTTTCAATCATATAAATCCCAGAATTCCCGTCTCTTAAAGTGTTTAGGATAAATATATTCCTGTTTCTTCTGTGATCAACAGCAGTAGGCACCAACGTTTTTCATGCCACAGACTCGTTTAAATTAGACATTTTTTTATGAATGAGGCTGGATGGCATTTCCAAGCTTCCGGTTTCTGAGAAAATATTTTCAAAATAAAATGCTACTTTAAGAAATTTAGTTTAAAATATCAGTGACTTGTATTTTTTTAACAGATTATAAAGACTGAATGAAACAAAGTTGTTGATTTGTAGAAGTCATTTCTGATTTGAAAAATTCCATAAAGGAAACATTACAGGATTTTTCCCCATAGAATGCCATTTTAAAGATTTTCCCTTTAATGTCAAAGTGGAGGCTAACAACCGGACGCTAGCTTCAGACTCTGGTTTTTATTTATTGTTCTCTGAAGTCTCTTCGTCGGTTTCCTCATTAGATCTTTTCTCCCTGAATAAGCTTCATAAACACCTTTTATTGTTTGTTTTTTGTAGCTTGTGGCTACTAGCTTAGCAATGCATGTATCCACTTTAAGTCATGTGACCAAGACGGATGTTGTGACAGAATGTGGCAGTTTTCCAAAATAAGACTTCCTTCAGGAGCAGAATATAAACTAACCGTCTGGTACCAAGTGACCCGTGGACCAGAATGTTTGTCACCTGTAAAAACTAAATTAAATGTTTGGATTTTGTTTCCAAAAACGACTTCATCTCCAGCAGGACTACTGTGGATGTGAAGTTCACGGAGGTTTCTAATAGTTCCAGTGGTGACATCGCCGTGTTGACATTGACTTTTCTGACACACTGACCTCCATGACAGGGGGGGAACCCCAGCCCGAACACGGCCCCGATGTCCCCCTCCAGGGGGCTGTTCAGGATGCCTTCTTGCAAACACAAAACCGCCTCGTTGACAAAGCGAGAAACCAGCCTGTACTGCACATCGGAGTCTGAGGATCTGCAGGAGAAACATCCAGAACTTCAATGTTTGAGGACAAGTCAGACGCGGTGTTCCTCTGGAACCGGGTTCAGGGATCAAACAGGAAGTGAGGCGGATCTGGAGAACTGATGGTTTACTGTGACCATCAGCAGCAGCGCCCTCTGCTGGTGAGTCTTCGTGAGTTTGGGTCCCAAAATGAAAACATCTAGTTCATTCTTATCCCCAAATCGTCACTTATTAGCGTTTTGGAAGTCCTCAACTTGTCGTTTTTAGATGTGCTGGCTGTTCATAAGACCAAGTGTCTGTCAGAATGTGGTACCAAATAGTACTGGATGCAGACTGGTCCTCAGGACACATCCAGTACCGGTACCAGGCACAGTACTGGATTCAAACCAGTACCAGGTACCTGAGCCAGTACCGGGTGAGAACCTAGCACAGACATGAAGCAGTATCAGTTCATGTCTGGGCTTAGTTTGCACCTGGTACCGGTACCCTAACCCAGAACCGGCCCAGCAACAGAATTGGGTTAGTTTACCGGTACTGGACCAGTTCCAGTTGGGAACCAGGAGGTTAGGGAGCCCCGGTTTAATGCGAACAGCCAGCACGTCGGTTGGTAGTGAGAATGTGTTGAAAGACCAATCAGGCTTCAGGAGCGTCTCTGTGGTCCTGATGAGTCTGAAGGTCTGACAGAACTCACACATCGGGTTTGGGGGTCATCCTGAACCTCTGCAGGATGTCTCCGATATCTGGGTTGACTTCTTTGACTTTGGTTCCGGGCTGGTAGATGTAGCATCCTTTCCCTGATTTACGCCCTTCAGGAGAAAGACAAGACGGCTCAGTTTGATGGTTCTCCAGCAGCTCAGAGACCTTCAGGACTGCTGCTACCTTTGAACCCCAGGTCCACCATGGTCTTCAAAACCTCCACGTTCCCGCCCCCGAAGCGGGACCCGAAGGCTTTCCCGAGGTCTTCGGCCACGTGGGCGGCGACGTCGATGCCGACCTCGTCGGCTAGCGTGGCGGCTCCCACGGGAAACCCGAAGCTCGTGGTCAGCAGGTCCAGTTTCTTAGGGTCAACCCCTTCCTGGAAGCACAGAGAGAGGCGGGTTTTTGACCCGCTTTGTTGTCCGTCCTGATAAGACCTCATGCAGCTGCTAAGCAGAGCAGATCTACTGAAGATCTGCAGAGTTTTAATCAAAAAACTCACTCGAAAAGGAAAAAGATTCCAGCAGCTGGCTGTGAATTCAGAATAAAATCTCGGTGGAGAAACTCTCCGTATTCTGCAGTGAAATCTAATATTTACGAGTGTTAGTGAATGAGCAGATTCCTCTGTAACGTTTCTGATAAAACCCTGATGCTTAATGAAGCATCGACTCTCTTCATGGAGCTGAAAGGATTTCAGTCAGCTTTTATTTTGAAATGGTCCCAGCTTGATGCTTCCTGCGTCAGCTGTGAGGAGTGACCTCAGGCCTCAGCCACCTGTACAGGTGCAGCAGGTACCGCATCCCCCTCAGTGAGGGCCGCTCGGACGAAGGCTTCACGGTTCAGCTTGAACGGCTCGTCTAGCGCGGTGACCCGGTTTGACCTACCTGCAGCACCCGCACCGCCTCAGCCAGCATGGGGGCCAAACACCTGGTGGTGTAAAATCCAGGTCCGTCCTGCAATCGTTCAAACGGTGAGAACTTCTGCCAGAAACTTCTCTGACGCTGCTCGCTGTGCGACGGCTCACCCCGACCACGATGATGACCTTCCCCTGCTTCAGGCCGACCGCCACGGCGGAGGCCGTCGTGTCCTTGGACGTCTTGTCCGTGGTGATGATCTCCAGGAGCTGCATCTTGTCCACTGGGGAGAAGTAATGCATTCCCACCACCTGGAGGCAGAGAAACCGTCAGCTCTGTGCCGTCATGACAGCCGGACTCCGTTCTTCTACGTGAGCGGAGTCGATCGCACGAGGGACCAGAACACACCTGAGGTCACGGGCCGAACGGGATCAACAATAAAACTACCTTTTAAAACTTAAAACTTTTATCATAATGATGAACTAGATATATAACATTACCTGAAATAATGCTAGTGTGAATGTTGGAAGCTGAATTTGGAGGCTGAAGATGATAGTGCTAATAGCTGAAAACTCTGAAGCTGATAAGCAGCTAAAATATTAGCTAAATGACAAATTAGTCTAAACACAGAAAATAAAAATAAAACTCAAGTTAGCCAAAACAGCTAGCATGTAGCTGAGAAAAATGGCTAAAGTTCAAAACAGCCTAAAAATCTTAGTAACTGTAAAAAATAGTTGAAAAAGATAGCAGAATGCTAATTTTTAAAACTGTAACTTTTTATCATAATTATGAATTAGATATATAGCATCACCTGTGATAATGCTAGTGTGAATGATGGAAGATGATAAGCAGCTAAAATATTAGCTAAATGACAAATTTGCCTAAAAAAAAAAAAAAAACACTTATGTTAGCCAAAACAGCTAGCATGTAGCTGAATTCTGAATAATAAAAAGACAGGAATATTATTCCAGAATAAATCAACTTAAACCTTAAATAACTTTCAATATTTTACTCTCCATAGAAATGTATTTTGTCAAAATTATACAAGTTAGAAATGAGCTCAAGATAACATCGGGTCATTAATAACAATAAAATGATCTGGAGGGCCGGATAGAGTCACCCGGAGGGCCGGATCCGGCCCCCGGGCCGTGACTTTCACACATGAGGTCTACCTTGTCCGGTCTTTTGCTGGCAGCTGCGATCTCCTTGATGGGGAGGGCGGACGTGTTGCTGGCAAAAATGCAGTGAGGGGGGACGACCTGCAGGGAGGCGATAGTTAGAAACGGTCTGGAGCTGCCGGCCCCAGACCCGCTGCACCGCCACTTACAGCCTCCACCTCCTTCAGGACGGCGTGCTTGATGCTGATGTCCTCAAAGACGGCCTCGATGACCATGTCGGCCTTCTCGAAGCCTCGGTAGTCCAGCTGCCCCGTCAGGTTGGACAGCGTGGCGTCCCGCTCAAACGAGGTGATGCTCCTCTTCTTGGTCTTGTCGTTGAGCCTTGATGGGATGAAAGGCGGTCAGAGCGCCGCAGACGGCGGTTTGCTGGCGGTGGAGTCCGCTCACCCTTTGTACACCTGCTGCTCCCCTCTGGCCAGTCCGGCCACGGTGGTGTCTTTGAGGATGGTGTGCACGCCTTTGTCTACGGTCACCTGAGCGATCCCGGCTCCCATCAGACCGGCGCCCAGGATGGCCAGCGTCCTGAAGCACACCTGTGGTCAGCATCAGAGTCTACAGGTCTACAGGTGGGGGGCGCACGCACTCACTTCACTTCTCTCTCAGGGGTCCCAAAGCGGTTCTTCTTGCACGCCACCTGACCGTGGTACAGACCGATCAGCGCCGCAGACTCGGAGGTTTTGGCTAACTGGCCAAAATTCTGAGAGACAGAAAAACAACAGAATGTACGACGTCCATGTTTGAACCAAACCGCGGCTGAAGGAACGGACTTACCTGAGACTCGGCCAGGTACCCGGCCACCGGCCCTTGCTCCACCCCCACCTTCACACACTGAGACAAAGACAAGCTAGCATTAGCATTCAACCTCCAACACAGCGGCGTCCGTCCTGACCGGATCGGAACCGACATTTCTCCTTTGCTGCCTTTCAGAATAAAGGCTCGTTTTAAAACAACTTTTACGGATCTTCAACAGAAGTTTGTCTCTTTTTGGGACGGAGACAAAATATCTGAATGCAACGGACACCCCTGGGGGGCCCCATGTCTCCGTCAGGGGGTTCACACCATTGACTGTACATGAGAACTGGACTGAGTGATCCCGCCCTCCCCGTGCATTTCAAACAGGAAGTGGCACCAAGAAGCCAAAATCCCACAGACATCAGTTTATTTCTGTAGTTCACATTGTAAACTGACTAATCAGAAACCTCAGTTAAAAGTAGGCGGAGCCTGCTGGCCCCCAGTTTCTGAGTTATACTTCCTGTGGCATGTATGCTAATGCTAACAGCAAAAATCAGCGAAATCTAAATGTTCTGTGGGTGGAGTCTTGGTTCTGGAGGCGGTTCCACTCACCTCGATGATCTTCAGCGGTGCCGGATACAGACCTTTGCTCTGCTTCATCACTTTGCTGTGGACGGTTTTGTAAATTTGGTTCCTCACAAACTCGAAGCCCATCACGTAGTCCTGGATTTCTGTGAAGACAAGCGGGTTTGGATCTGACTGACAGAAGACGAGTCTGAGCGGACCCTCGGAACCCAGTCGGACCCTCAGAACCCATCTGGACCCTCAGAACCCACCCGGACCCTCGGAACCCAGCCGGACCCTCGGAACCCAGTCGGACCCTCGGAATCCAGTCGGACCCTCGGAATCCAGTCGGACCCTCGGAACCCACCCGGACCCTCGGAATCCAGTCGGACCCTCGGAATCCAGTCGGACCCTCGGAACCCAGTCGGACCCTCGGAACCCAGCCGGACCCTCGGAATCCAGCCGGACCCTCGGAACCCAGTCGGACCCTCGGAACCCAGCCGGACCCTCGGAACCCACCCGGACCCTCGGAACCCAGTCGGAACCTCGGAACCCAGTCGGACCCTCAGAACCCAGCCGGACCCTCGGAACCCAGCTGGACCCTCAGAACCCATCTGGACCCTCAGAACTCACTCTGCATGAGGCCCTTGTCTTTGCGGAGAGAGATCTTCTTGTTAACGATCCCTTTGGCACACTCCACAGCCACTTCCTCCAGGTACTCGATGGTTCTCTCCTCTGGACTCTTCAGTCCTGGTCCTGTTGGACCACCCAGAGAATAAACCTCCTCAGACAGACCGTAACGTTTGACAGCAGCTCACTGAAACCGTCTTCTTACCCAGAGGGTCTACAAGCTGGTGGACCAGCCCCATCTTCTTGGCTTTATCTGCCCGGATGTTTCTCCCGGTCAGCATCATGTCGAAGGCGCTGGGGAGACCCACCTGCAGTTTGGAGCAGATTCAGACACAGAGCCGAAAACCAAAACCTGAAGAAACCGATTTTACGAGTGGATTGATTCCATTTGTGTCTTTTGGGGTAAATCTCAGATTTCTGTGTCATTGAACAGGAGACGTGCAGGACTGATCAGTTAACAGGAGGTCGAAAATGTTCCGTTAACAGAAACGTCAAGATCACGTCAAAGTCACGGCCCGAGGGCCGAATCCGGCCCTCCAGGTAATTCTATCCGACCCTCCAGATCATTTTATTTTATTGTTATTAATGACCCGATGTTATCTTGAGCTCATTTCTAACTTGTATAATTTTGACAAAATACATTTCTATGGAGAGTAAAATATTGAAAGTTATTTAAGGTTTAAGTTGATTTATTCTGGAATAATATTCCTGACTTTTTATTATTTAGAATCATGTTAAAAAGTTACAGTCTAAAAGTTTTAAAAATGTTTATTCTGGAAGCTTTTTGGAATATTTTTGCATTTTCTAAGATTTTTAGGCTGTTTTGGAGTTTAGCTAGTTTTTCAGCTACATGCTAGCTGTTTTGGCTAACCTAGGTTTCCAAGGCTAATTTGGCTTTTAGCAACTATTTTAGCTGGCTATTAGCATTAGCATCTTCAGCTATCAATTTTAGCAGCCAAATTCAGCTTACATCATTCACACTAACATTATTGTAGGTAATGCTATATGTCTAGTTCATAATTATGATAAAAAGTTACGGTGTGTGAAATTTGTTCTCTGCATTTGACCCCTCCCCTGGGGGAGTGGTGAGCTGCAGACACAGCCGTGCTCGGGAGGTATTTGATGGTTTAACCCCCAGTCCAACCCTTAGTGCTGAGTGTCCAGCAGGGAGACCCTCACTGGGTCCCATCTTTAGTCTTTGGTCTGACTCGGCCGGGATTTGAACCCACGACCTTCGAATCACAGGGCGGACACTCTACCACTGAGCTGGTGTCCTGTTTGCCCTCCGGCCTCAGGTGTGTTTTGGATTTTGGCCCCTTGTATGATTCAGTTTGACACTCCTGATCTAGATTCAGTCATTCCTCCACATTTGTGTTGATTAAATCCTCCAGACGACGGTTGGACGATATCCATTTTTTATATCACAATATAGTTTTTTTTATATCATATGATGACGATATATATCACAACATTAATCAACTATATTTTTCAAATTTAGAAAAATAAGAGAAATGTGTAACCATCAGAAGGTTGTTTAGATTTCAATACTTGTTTGTTAATGTCAGACCCTTCAAAATAAAAGTCTATGGAAATACTCATTTCCTATCAAAATAAGGTTATATCTCAAACATCGTTTTATCGCCCAGCCCTACTCCAGAGGGTTCCTGATGCGAGCACCAACCATCTTGGGGAGTCTCTGCGTGCCCCCGGCTCCAGGTAAGAGGCCCAGCATGACTTCAGGAGTACCCAGAACCGTCTTCTTGGTTTTTGTTGCGATTCTATACTGACAGGCGATGGCAAACTAAAACAACAACAAACAAAAGGCGGGGTTAAGACGAGCGCGAGTTCACCTCCAACCAGACAACAGGCAGCACGTACCTCCAGGCCTCCTCCCAAACACGAGCCGTTGATGGCCGCCACCACCGGTTTGGGGGATTTCTCGATCTTCTCAAACATCTTCTGTCCTTCCTGAGACAGTCTGCTGACCTCCTCTGCGTTTTTACAGCTCTGGATCATACTGAGACACAACGACAGAGCCGTCTCTGGATTTACAGCCAAACAAACCCTGTTTACTCAGAAACACTGAAGCTGCTGAAACTTCTAACAGAAAACAACGTTTCCCTCATGAGAAGGTTTGATCATACACGAGCCCATCAGACTGCAGGACGTACTTGATATCAGCCCCAGCGATGAAGCATCCCGGCTTGGAGGAGATCAGAACGGCGCTGCTGACGGCGTCGTTGGCCCACACTTCATCCATGACCTCCGTCAGGTCCTTTTGCATTTGTGTCGACAGCGTGTTGACCTGGAGACACGCGGCGGTTTGAGTCCCGGCGCCGGTTTCAAACATTGGAGTCAAGTTTGAGTTCTCACCTTTGAGTTGGGATCGTTGATTCGTACCACGGCCACGCCATCCTTGACCTCGTAGTTCACGTGAGTTCGAGCTGTGAAGGAGGCAGACGGGGAAGGTCAAACGCAGAAGAACGACGGCACCTGAACGCACCGGGAGGGCAGTTACCTAGCATGGCCGGAGCCAGGGAGAAGGTGCGATAAGAGCCGCCTGAAAGAAAAAAGATAATTAGAAAAGTACAGCGTGGAAAATACAGCCTGCAGCGCGGTTTTTATGTCAGGCTGTTCTTGATCTGGAGCGGTCGGAGTCGAATCAGGATCCACTTAAAGTGAACGGAAAAACAGACAGTAAATTAAAAAAAAAAAATGAAAACAGTTTTAAACTCGAAAATACATGTTGAAAACTTGAATTATTAAACATTTAAAAAAATAATATTGAAAACTTGAATATAGAAAATTTGAAAAAAAAAAGTAAATGTAACATTAGGATCAGATCAGCAGCGAAAACTCAAAAACTGAACTGATAGCAAAGAATGAAATACGAAAAAAGAGGAAAGTTGAAAGTACAAATTAACTTTTTTGTGGTAACAGTTTTATTTTTTTTATTTGTCAAGTTTCAAATTTACATTTTTTTCTCTATTTTTTCCAAGTCTTCAAAATTAATTTTTCAAATGTTAGAAAATTCCTTCAAGTTTTCAATCTGTTTTTTCGTTCACTTTAGGCCACATGTGTCAAAGTCAAGGCCCGGGGGCCGGATCCTGCCCACCAGGTAATTACAACCGGCCCGCCAGATCCATTCATGTTATTGTTATTAACACCTGATGTTATCTTTCGTTAGTAACATATACAATATGAGTGTTTTTCTTTTTATATTTATTTCTAACTTGTATAATATTGATAAAATATATTTTTATGGAGAGTAAAATATTGACATTTTACTAAGATTAGGTCGATATTTTGAGAAATAATATTCTAGCATGTTATAATCCGTATCTATGTCAAACATTTCTTTTTTAATGTCGTTTTAGATTGTTCGATGATTGTTTATCGTGTTCGAGCTGCGACCTGAGGTGAGTTTGGATCTTGGCCCATGTGCGATTGACTTTGACACACCTGCTTTAAGCGGATCCTGATTGACCCCATACCTGTGGATCCATTAGTGGACCGGAAACCCGTGCAGTTCCACAGACCCCCGTGTGGGGGCGCTGCGTCACATGACCTCTGACCAAATCAGGAAAATGAATCAGGTCAGTCTACATGTGAACACAGACACCCCACGACAGGGTTCAGGTGAGCTGTCACACCTGCCAAACCACATCAGAGGAAAACCAGGTCTGGGTCACACCAGAACCAAACCCGGACCGGAACCAGACCTCCCGCACAGAATCTGTCATAAATGTGATTCTTTCCCTTCAAAAGATCTAAAAGCTCATCAAAACTCCAACTTCCTGTTCGGCTCCACTCAGGTGTCCTCGTGTGACAGCCGTGCTAGGCACTCTCCCGACAGTGACCCTTCACCTACATTCTCCCACAGACACAATGGCGATGGAATGACCCTCAGACTCGACCACCTGCACGAATACACGCCTTTCACGGTCATCAATTCGACCGGACCTGATCAGCCTGCAGTCAGAACCGTAACTGGACCGTCCCGGTTCCGTCCAACCGCAGAGCATATTCCATTGATTCCTTAGCGGGAAGCTAATTAGCACAACTTGGAGGTTTGCGCTGCGGATTCTCACTGAAAACAAACCGGAAGCGGTTCATATTTGGAGGGAAATCCTCGGAAGGTTTTTCATGAGATTTTCTCTGTGAACGACTTCAACACGTTCGGTTTAAATCCGCAGCTGTGCGGAGTTCTGTGAAGCTAACGAGCTAATTATGAGCACCGGAAGCTAAGCAGACGTCCTCGTCTCCCAAACGAACCTCCGGTCTGCTCCCCTCCGCCGGAATAGCTCCTCAAACGATCGTTTTACCTGAAATAAGAGCATATCTCCTCGCTGACAGCCGGGAGAGAACACCAAGGGCTCGGACACCAGCCATGTTGGGAGCGGAGGTCAGTGTGGAGCCGAAGACTACAAACCCGCTCACTTCCGGGAAGGGATTCTACCGCTAGAACCTCATTGGTCGCTGCTGCACGATGCGGGCTTCTTATTGGCCACTTCTGACGACCTCGTTTCTGATTGGAACATGTGGGTCTCCAATTTCCTTTTTCTGAATTTGGCTTTTAGACAATAAACTTATTCAATTTATGGAGTTTTTAGAGGGTTTTTTTAATGTTATTTTATTCTTACCACTTTTAAAAATATTATTGTCTACATTTTAACTGTTTGATGTCATTATAGCAGTAAAATCCAAAAGGTCCTCCCATAGACTGTATACCAGAATATTTATTAATAATTAATAATAATTATTTTTACAGTCAATGGGTCCTCCTCTAACGTTCTTCTCTGTCACTCCAGACTCTCTCTTCCAAACCACAGCTCCTCTCTGAGGCCGAACTTTCTCCAGATCTAACTAATCTCTGCTCTTCTCCAGAGTCATCCTCACATTTCCAATTTTAGAAAGAATCCTTTACAAGTAAAATCAGTTTTAATTCACCAGAAATCTAAATTCTCTATTCCAGAGGAACGACATGATGCAGTACTTCAAAGCTACCACAGGAGGGCAGTCTACCTCCTTTCATTCAAACTAATATTCTTGTTACAACAAAACCTTTGAAATGTCTTTTATTGATGTTAACGACTCTTTTCATCCAAATGTGTCGATTACTGCTGCATTTCTGTTTCTGGAGATGTGATATAATTAGTCATTCACGATTTGCACAGAAATGTGAGCCTAACAGTTTGAGCGGGGTGGTTAAAAATGGTTGCAAAACTATTTAAAAAATAAGCTTTAATATGTTGAAATTGATGGTAAAGTATTTTTTTTTACCATCAATCATATTTTTCATGTCAAGACATTTAAAAACTATTTTAGTAATAGAAAGGAAGTTAGTTAAATTTAAAATAGTTTGAGATCAAAACAGTTTTTTAAGAAAATAAACTAAATTTATTGTTTTTGGTGCAAATAAAACAAAGAACGAGATAAAACTCTATTTTCGTGGGATAGAAATTGAACTCGTTTATGAAACAAAGTTTCTTTTAGTCATTGACCATCAGCTTCATTGGAAACGTCATGTTGAAAAAATAAAAAAAATAAAATATCTGAAGCCACAGACCCGAAAGGACACTGAGGAAAATGGATGCTTGCTTTATTTTACACCTTCATTCTTTCATATTTCCAGTATTTCAGGGAAATTTGGTGAAATGTAAAAAGAAAACATTGGACCAATTATTGAATTAAAAACAGAGAAATTAGAGGAATAAAGCTGCTTTTGTGAATCCACAAATACACTGTTTATAAAACAAGAACAAACTTGCAGAGCAACAAGAATATTAAAAACACCAAAAACCTGATTTTCATTGGAATGGATCTTTAAAGACTTTTTAGATGATATGCAGACAGTTCTTCTGTTTCGTTTCAGTTGAACTTTTCCGTATTTACTGTATTCACACTTTTGTTCTTTAAAGATTTATAAGAAACAGGAAAAAAGATAACATGGCCTTATCACTAAACTGCTTTGGTCATCTTGTGCTTTAAGTGGTGGAACTAAATAAATCCATCGAATACTTTAAAATACTTCAACAATATTTGGTTTATCTAGTCTGACATTAAACCAATTTATGGAAAGCATCATCTAATCAATATTCACAACACTTAATTTTTACATCAAAATCGTTTCTCTTTTCTATTTATATATATTTTTTTTAATCTAAAACTTCTACTTCTATTTTTTTATTCAATTTAATGATAAAACTGCATCGATTGGGGGTGCTGTCAGAGCAAGGAATTATGGGATATGATTCCCTTTGCCTGTCTGGGTGGATTGTGGTCCAAGTGTGGGTTTTATCTGTGTGTTTTACTCAGTTTGACCTCAGTTATTTTATCCTGTGTTTCGTTTCTTTACCACAAGGGAAAGAGGGGGGGAGAGGACGATGAACACGTGTTATTGAAGGTTGATTTTCATATTAAATAAATAAAACCCGAATTATTCAAAACTGAACTCTCAGACTCCACTATTACAGCATCACTTGCATATAATAAATACGTACAAAATGAAATGATATCATCAAACGTTATATTACCTGCGTCATCGCTACATCAACTGAAGTAAATCAAAGTACATCAAATGAAGAAAATGATCGTCATAAAAATATTAATCCCATCTTACATTTTAAATAAACATGTAAGCATAAATAAATACACAAACATTCCTGTTGCAAACAATAAATATAAATGCTGTACTTCTATAAATAAATGGATGAATAATGTATTTTATTGTATTTTATTATATTCTAGTATCACGTTCAAGTTTTCGCAATCTGTAGATGTTTGTTGATCCAACTCTACAATATTGATTAATACTTTAGGATCAATTGAATTTAAAAATAGACAGTTACTTTTTTATGTTTTTGAATGTTTCTTATCTGCTGAAATCTTTAAATAACAGAAAAAAGAATCGAGAGGCGCATTGAACGCAACACAAAGAGGGCGGGACCATTGGTTGCTACCATGTGAAGAACCAATCCGAGGTCAGAGTTGAACGTAGCAACACCAATCAGCGTCGAGGGCCGGTCTGACCGCGGAGCTAGTGGTCTGGCTGTTCGCTGGAAGCGCTGTAGCGGGACAGGGACATCCTCCAGCCCGCGCAGCCGCTGCACGCGCCGCCGGACGGCCCGGCCTTCATGGAAGTCCCGCTCGTTTCCAGCCCGCGCGGATAAACGCTGCGAAGTGGCGCCGCAGAGGAAGCGGATCCCCTCTGAGCGGCACCCGTGAGCGACGCTGCCCGCGATGCCATCCCCGATGGAGGGCTCCTCCAGAGAAGGTGACCTGTTCACCGTCAAGCACGAGCTGAGGAACGGTAGGTCGGCGCTCCGGCGGCGGGACTCGGTGCGGAGGGAGCCGCGCGCCGCTGCGCGTAGCCGCTATGCTAGGAGCGGGGAGGAGCTCGCGCTCGCTAACGGCGCCAACATGGACGTTTCCAGAAAAAGGCGCCGATGTTTCCTTTATTTGTTACAATTAGAATTAAATCCCGAAAGAACAAGTCGCTTCCGGCGGGATGTTCTCCGTAATCACATTAGCGTCATCGGAGGGTGTTTGGCGGTAAACGAGGACACTAAACCGAACCACCGGCGGAACTTTGTTCTGGTCCACAGAAACATTAGACCCGGTTCTTGTTGTTGTTTGTTTGGCAGCAGCTAGCCAGCGTTAGCATGAGTGAGAGGTTCTGCTGCAAAGATGTTCTCCGGTTCTGTCTCCGAGGAGGTGATCCCTGCAGGACTGAAGACCAGAACCTCCTCGGGTCCAGATCAGACCGACCCGAAGGGGTCAGCCGCCTGACACCCCGTCCTCCTGCAGATCTAAACGCCTCACTCGGATGTTGTCATTCCACCTTAAAAGGGGGAGTGGGGGGGGGGCTGTGACTGCCCTCAGGTGGGACGCGCGCGTCTTCAGGCTCTCGTGACCTGAAATCACTTCCGCTCCAGTTGCTTCACATCTTGAGCTTTTTGCTTAACAGGAACAAACGTCCAGGAAATGAAGCGTCAGATCCGAGTGTCGTGGTTCCTCTGCTTCACTTCCTGCAGGATCCTCCTGTCCGGACGGAGATCATCACAGTTCCTGGAGCTCTTCCAGCCAAGAACGTTCTGTGTCACATTTATCGTTTGTGTCTCAGGCCTGATGCTTTCAGGGTCACGCGGATGACCTTTGACCTGCCCGTGCTGATGCTTCACGTTCTACAGAATTCACCTTTTATGGTGAAATGAAGCTTCAAGGCTCAGAGATTTGTACCCTGAACGCCTCAGAACACCTGGAACAAAACGAGCTGCCTGTCTGCACACCTGTAAATCACTGCCGGGGCGCAGCGCCAAAGAAAACACCTGAGAGGGCGGGGCGAGGGGGTCAAACTCAATCACACAGGGGGGGCAAAATCCAAACTACACCTGAGGACGCGGGCCGAACAGGATCAACATTTAATGAAAGTTCTAAAACTGAACTTTTAAAACTCTAAGACTGTAACTTTATAACATAATTATAAACTAGATATATATCATTACCTGTGATAATGTTAGTGTGAATGATGGAAGATGAATTTGGCCGCTGAAGATGCTGAAATTGATAAATAAAAACGCTGAAGCTGATAGCTAGAAAAAATATTATTTAGCCTAAAAACTAAAACTAAAAACTAAAAAACTCATGTTAGCCAAAAAAGCTAGCATGTAGCTGAACTTTTAGCTAAACTCCAAAATAGCCTAAAAACCTTAGTAAATACCAAAATAGTCCAAAAACTATCAGAATGCCCATTTTTAAAGCTTTAAAACTGTAACTTTTAAACATAAATATGAATAAAAAAAGCAGGAATATTATTCCAGAATAAATCAACTTAAACCTTAAATAAATCTCAACATTTTACTCTCCATAAAAATATGTTTTGTCAAAATTATCTAAATTAAAAATGAGCTCAAGATAACATCGGGTCATTAATAACCATAAAATAAAATGATCTGGAGGGCCGGATAGAATTACCTGGAGGGCCGGATCCGGCCCCCGGGCCGTGACTTTGACACATGTGATGGGTAGAGATTGAGTGTCAGTGAACGCACCACCAACCTCTGATGATGCTCCCGCCTTTCTACAGCAAACCTGACGGGTCACGTGGAGCGGGTCGGCATGGAGAACTTTGAGCTGCTGAAGGTTCTGGGTACCGGAGGTGAGTCCTGGAGGAGTTTTGGATCTTCTGACGCCTCAGGGTTGGAGCTGAGCTGCAGAGAGGAGAGCGCGGCCCGCGCGGCCCGCGGGGCCCCCGGGCCCGTCCACACGCCTGTGGACTGACCCGCTTGTCTCTGCCCCTCCCCCCAGCGTACGGGAAGGTGTTCCTGGTCAGGAAGGTGAGCGGCCACGACGCCGGGAAGCTGTACGCCATGAAGGTGCTGAAGAAGGCCACCATCGTGCAGAAGGCCAAGACGGCCGAGCACACGCGCACGGAGCGCCAGGTGCTGGAGCACATCCGCCAGTCCCCCTTCCTGGTGACCCTGCACTACGCCTTCCAGACCGACACCAAGCTGCACCTCATCCTGGGTACTTTCAAAATAAAAGTCTGCCCACAGCCTGAAGTGAAATTCTTTCTGGCTCTGAATGACTCTGATGGTTCTGATCCGTTCCAGATTACGTGAACGGGGGCGAGCTCTTCACTCACTTGGTGCAGAGGGTTCGCTTCAAGGAGCAGGAGGTGGCGCTGTACAGCGGCGAGATCGTCTTGGCTCTGGAGCATCTCCACGCGGTAACGTTCCACGTCCTCCTCCTGCTGTCCGGGTTTGGTTCTGCTGGGTTTAACCTGCGGTTCTGCTGCTGCAGCTCGGCATCGTGTACCGGGACCTGAAGCTGGAGAACATTCTTCTGGACTCCAACGGCCACATCGTCCTGACAGACTTCGGTCTCAGCAAAGAGTTCGATCAGGTTCGCATTTTCTGAAGATCGTCTTTAGATTTTAGGAACCATCAGTGAGAACTCTGATCTGTTGAAGGTTCAGAGGAACGATTTGGTTCTTTTGGACCAGCCCCGTAAGCCCCTCCCACTGCAGTGTAAGAAATGATTGACAGTTCAGACGTAGAAGCTTTCCCAGCAGCTCGTTTCCATAAATATCTGTTTGTCATCAAGAGAAGCAGAAGTATTTCCCAGCATGCACCTCTGTCCTCTGCAGCATCACAGATTCTCTGATTCCCGTCGATCTCTCATTTATCTCTCATTTAGGATTCCAAACACAAACTGAAATGTTTTGATCTGATTCTCTGCTAAATAAATTGATGTAAACATGAAAAAAAGTTTATTAAAAACCAACAGAGTTTAAGTTTACTGGAATGAAATACATTTAAGGAAGAAAATGATCTCAGTGATGAAAGTTCTGGATCACATCCATCAGAACCAGAACTTTCTCTTACAAAATGTCTCAATGATCCAGTTCTAGCTGGTTCTTAAACCGCATCACGTTTGGACCAGGAGACCGAATATTGTGAAGGAGAACCGCTGGAAATGTCTCGGTTTCTGCAGCAGCGGTTGATGATGAGAACGGTTCTGATGGTTCTGATGGTTCTTCTGCAGGCTGAGCGGGCCTTCTCCGTCTGTGGAACCATCGAGTACATGGCTCCAGAAATCGTTGAAGGAGGACAGTCGGGACACGATAAGGTAAGACGCCGTTTCCTGTTCCTGAAGAGGCGGAGCCTCAGCAGTCGGTGAGCCTCAGACCTTCTGACCCCCCAGGCGGTGGACTGGTGGAGTCTGGGGGTTCTGATGTACGAGCTTCTGACGGGGGGGTCCCCCTACACGGTGGACGGAGACGAGAACTCGCACGCGGACATCGCCAGGTAAGCCCCTCCCCCGACCGACTGGCCGGTTTCTTCTGCAGACGTCTGCAGCTGTGTGTGTCTGCGCATGTCAGGAGGATCCTCAAGAGGGACCCCCCCTTCCCCAAAGACATGGATCCTTCCGCCAAAGACCTGATCCAGCGGCTCCTCACCAAAGACCCAAAGAAGAGGCTCGGTTCTGGTCCGAACGGGGCGGAAAACATCAAGCAGCATCCCTTTTACCAGGTGAGTCAGAGGAAGCTTCTGGAGGAGCGTCAGGAGAAGGAACCGGGCCGGAGGAGAATAAGGAGGAGCCATTCCGGAGGTTTGGAGGAGCAGCAGGTTCTCCTGATGAGGAGAACTTGATGCTCTTCAGGAACCGTTTTGAGAATTGGAGGAGCGTCAGGTTCTCCTAACGCTCCTCAGGGAGCATCCAGAGACCTGGAGGAGCATCATGTTCCTCCAAAACTGTCCCATTGGTCCGGAGGAACTGGTCCAGACCGGAGGAGCAACTGATGCTCCTTCTGAACTTTTCCAGAGGTTGGGAGGAGCATCAGGAGAAACCTGATGCTCGGGAGCCGGTCCAGACCGGAGGAGCATCAGGTCCTCCTGACACTCCTCAGGAACCTTCTGGAGGTCCGGAGGAGCATCAGGAGAAACCGGTCCAAAGATCTTGTGCATAAGGAGAACCTGATGCTCCTCCGGGACGGTTTTGGAGGTCTGGAGCATCCTGAGAAACCTCCCTGTTTTTCAAACCTCCAGAAGATCATCTGGGAGGAGCTGGCGGCGAAGAGAGTCCCCGCCCCGTTCAAGCCCGTCATCCGGGACGAGCTGGACGTCAGCAACTTCGCCGACGAGTTCACGGAGATGGACCCCACCTACTCCCCCGCGGCGCTGCCCCAGAACTGCGACCGCATCTTCCAGGTGGGCGGCGGTCTCGGGGAACCTCGGGTTTGATGTGACATGTTGACACGGATCAAACGGCGTTCTGTGCGTTTCCCGCTCTTTGTCCCGCTCTATATTTGACGCACTCGAGCGCGGTGGAGTGACGGCGTGAAAGGCTCTGTAAGTCAACATGAGGCTGTCTGCGTGCGGCGGCATTCACCGCCACCAAAGGCTCCTTTATGGGGGTAATTGCCGCCATGTGCGGCGCTCATTGAACTAACAGATGTGAATGACTATTTTTGATGTAGCTGGAACCACAATCCGGCCCGCCGCTCGGCGCCAGCTGATGGCTGTCTGATGTATCGCGTGAAATTTGGGCTCTGATTGCCTTCTGGATCCTCGAGCCGCGGAGATCAATAGATCCATTAACGGGCTTCTCTGGCGGAATAAAAGGTTACTCTCTGAGAGCATCTCCTCGTCTCCGTCGGCGACGCCTCCAGGCTTTGATTGCCAACTTCATCTTGGCTTTTTTTCCCTCTCAGCTGCCATTCACGCCGTCTGAAATCTTCTGGTCTTTATCATTTGCAACCCCAGCAATCTGGGAGCAAACGACAGCAATCCCGGCGTGAGGCGTGCTCGCCCCCTCCCCCGCCGCGCCGCACAAAACCAAATTAAAATTGCATTAAGAGCCAAGAAGCCGTTTGACGGCGGAGCAATCAGATATTCAAGCTGGCAATTTGGGGCATCTTCCTCATTCATCTCCATCCTTCCGTCCATCCGCCGCCGCCGCCGCCGCCGCCACGCAGCTGTGTGTGCGCCGGGGGGGCGGCTCCGGTCTCCGGGCGTCCCACAGCTGGAATCTGGCGTGGGGGGGTGAACAATGAGAACAGCTGGACAGATGCTGCTCTAACGAGGCTCCGCCCTAAACGTGACATTATGTTTTTGAACAGAAATAACATTAATCTCCGTTTTCTACCCAGAAATGTTCATTTCAGATCCTAATCGATTCGATTGATTCAAACCGTTAAAAAATAATGAATCAAAAATGACACAAAAGATAAACCGATATATTTGAATGAATGGAAACTTTATTGTTATTCTACATTAAACATCGACAATGAGGGCAGTCCTTTTGTAAATAAATAAATAAACTAATAAGATCAATGAATGAATATTTATTAATATATTTATCAGAATATAAATAAAAAAAGAACAAAGATGTCAGAAGATGATGCTTCTTCTCCATGTAAATTATAAACAAACATCACTTTACATTCATCTGGATCAGAATCTTTATTTCTTATTGTAATTTAGTTTTTATTAAATTTATTCACGTCTTTGAAAACTTAAATCTGCTGCGTCGTTTACTGTGTGGACCGATGAGCTTTTATTGTGAAATCTGGAGTAGAAAATAACTGATTCTGTGGGAAAATCGTAATTTATTACATTTAATTTGTTTAATTAAGATTTCCTTAAATCAATTAAGTAAATTTCAAACTGTTGACAAACTCATTTAGATATTAGAATAATTAGAATAAAGATTAGAAATACTTTGCTTTAAATAAATGTTTAAAACGTTTTATATTTTTGAAGTATGTTTATGAAACTAATGAATCCAGTTTTAAATGTCACGACTCCTCATTTATGGACCATAATCATCCTAAAAGCCTTTTGTTCCATTTGAATTTGGTTTTGGTTGATTATTTATTCTCGTTTTTGTCTGTAATGTTTTTTCGTTTGTGTGACGTCTGTGAAGCTGCTGTATGAACACAACTTAAAGACTTTGTTTTAGAGATTCCATGTTTGAATGTATATTGAGCGTTAAACGTGATCCTGCGGTCTGATGTGTTTGTTAAATAAACTCAGTTCTCCTTCAGTTCAACCACTTTGTTCAGTTAAATTTGAGGTCAGGTAACAGAAACTTTATTTCCGTGACGTTCTCCAGATTTCTTCTCCTAATTCAGCCGTTTGGTCTCACAGAGAAGTTCTCGATCAAACGTTTGTCCGCGGCGGTTCTGACCCGCCTCGCCGTCTCTCTGCTCAGGGTTACTCCTTCATGGCTCCCTCCATCCTCTTCAAGAGGAACGTGGTGATGGACGACCCGGTCCAGCTGTGTGGGGGCTCGGAGCGGCCCGGCTCTGCGGCGGTGGCCCGCAGCACCATGATGAAGGTGAGGCCCCTCCCCCCGCGCTCTGAAGGCGTTCAGGTGTTCACGCTCCGCCCCTCCTGCAGGACTCGCCGTTCTACCTGAACTACGACATGGACCTGAAGGACAGCGCTCTGGGGGAGGGCAGCTTCTCCATCTGCCGCCGCTGCACCCACAAGAAGACGGGGCAGAAGTACGCCGTCAAGATCGTCAGCAAGAGGTACGAGCTGCCGGTTCTGACCCGGTTCCAGCCCTCGGTAACCTGCTGGCTGCAGCCCGTCCGGTTTGTCCGCTCAGACGGAGGTAGAGATTCGTTTGAAGAAGTTCATCAACATTTCTGAAAAGATCAATCGATCGATTGGTTTGATTTGAGGGAATTTTCAGCCATAAAAGTAAAAGATTAAAAAAAAAAAACATCTATTTAAGTTATTAAACAGATCAGAAAATAAAAGAAAGTGAAGTTTTCTTCTTGACATTATTATCGCTCTTAATCATCAATAAAACATTTAATTTATCAGAAGATCATCATCCAGTCTGTTAATAATGACTGTTAACGTGAGTCTGAACAAAGTTTGGTTTAAATCAAACCGTGAAGAACCGACGACCAGAATTCAGGAGTCTGTCTGGTTCTGAAGCAGATTCTGTTTCTGTGTCTGGTTCTGAAGCAGATTCTGGTTCTGTTCTGTGTCTCCGGATCAGGATGGAGGCTCAGACTCAGCGGGAAATCGCCGCTCTGAAGCTCTGTGACGGACATCCCAACATCGTCAAGCTGCACGAAATCTACCACGACCAGGTGAGGGAGGGGTCCTGGAAGTGGGCGGGGCAGATGGGGGGCTGCAGCGCGGCGCTGAACAGAGGAGCAGAGCGACTGGAGCTGCTCATCAAGCGGCGCCCTCAGACGCCGCGCTCCCCCCCCGATAGGGAGGGGGCTCATGCGCCGGGCTGCACGCAGCTTCATTAGCGCCGGCCCTTCAGCCGCAGGAGCACCACTTTGGCGCTGATGAGCTCCGTGGGTTATTACTGCTCCTCGCAGGCGTGTGACCCAGATCAAAGCGGCGCCGCCTTTGTTCCTCTGATGCCGTCTAATGACAAACGCAGGAACATTATTCACTTCCACTTTGTTTCGACGCTTTTGTTCTCGAGGACGCCGTCAGTCCTGACATCAGACGGCCGTCTTAACGCACGGTTCAGGTCACACCTGTACAGGTGAGCGTTTCTGAGCGGCGTCTTTCTGGCTGCAGCTCCACACCTTCCTGGTCCTGGAGCTGCTGGGAGGAGGAGAGCTGCTGGAGCGGATCCGCCGGAAGCAGCACTTCAGTGAGACCGAGGCCAGCCGCATCATGCGCCGGCTGGTGTCCGCCGTCAGCCACATGCACGACGTGGGCGTGGTGCACCGGGACCTGAAGCCAGAGGTACCGCCCCCTCTTTCTTCTGAAAGCAGACTGAGAGGATGCTGGGATTTCTGGCCGTTTGTCCCTCTGACTTCACACAGGCAGAGTACAGAGTCTGACCCTGAAGCGGGTCAGAGGGACCCGGTCAGTCAGCTGGCTCTGAAGTGACTGATGATGGTGAACAGAAGGAATCATGACTGCTGTCCGTGTCTCAAATTGCCTCGTAGAACCTGCTCTTCACAGATGAGAGTGAGAACTCGGAGATAAAAATCATAGACTTTGGCTTTGCTCGTCTCAAACCACCAGACAACCAGCTGCTGAAGACCCCCTGCTTCACGCTGCAGTACGCCGCTCCCGAGATTCTCAAGTACGACGGCTACGACGAGTCCTGCGACCTGTGGAGTCTGGGGGTCATTCTGGTACGTCCCCAGCTGCAGCCAGAGCGGCGTCTGCTCTGCTGAGGCTGCAAACGCCGCTGTGGTCCACGCCGACAGCCGTGCTGTTGGTCCCACCTCAGCTGGTCTTTAACACTTCCTGTCAACACAAACATGAATAAATCCAGACTAAATGAATATTTGCTGGATGATGACTTTGAAGGAACACACGGCCCGGCTGGCAGCTACATGTGCTTCCTAAGCGGCTGCAGAACCTCCAAGTTCTCGGATCAGAAGTTAAGAAATGAAAAAAAGAAAGAAGTTTAACCCATCAGAGATGTCCCCACCACACTTAAGGAGGAACCGTGAAGGATTTGGAGTTTAAAAGATGTTTTTTGGGGCTAACAAGAGTCACTGTAAACGATGTCAGGAGCATTTTTCATTTGTCAAGCAAAATATTCTAAGATAAAAATATAAAAAGGATTTAAACTGCTATGTAGGACGACAAATACAAACTTCTATGGTAACTTGCTAATGCTGATGTTCTTTGTAAGTATTTACGAGCGACCAGGTCAAGAGCTGATGGACATTCATGTTGGAGACACGTAATAGATGCAGATAGTTTCACATATTTTCTGTGAATCTAAAGCTAGATGCTTTTACTGGTCGTCGCAGTATTTAATGGAGTCCCTTTAGCTGTCACGCAGCTAGAGCGGCGGCTGCAGCTGCGATCAGGAACCATTTGGAGCATAAACCCTAACCTTAACCGTAATCCTAACCTTAACCATTCCTCCGGGTCCGTGCTGCCAAGAAAAAACTTCAGAACTGACTGCAGTATTTACAAAATTACGTGTGAATACCGTTTTCACTTTCATTTGGGCTAATGGTAGCTAGCATGAAAGACACGTCTGATTATCCCTGTCTTTATCTTTATGACCCGTTAGTTGTGTTTCAGTTACTCCACAGCTGAGGGTTTCTCCATTTGTTTAAATGTAATGTTCAGTGTCATGTGAATCAGTCTGAGACGTGGTTCCGTTCCTAAAATGTTGCAACACAGACGAGGTGAATCTTTGACCAACTATAACTCTTTGACCCACTATAACTCTATGATCCACCTTAACTCTATGACCCACCTTAACTTTATGATCCGCCTTAACTCTATGATCCGCCTTAACTCTATGATCCACCTTAATTCCATGATCCACCTTAACTTTATGATCCGCCTTAACTCTATGATCCGCCATAACTCTATGATCCACCTTAATTCCATGATCCACCTTAACTTTATGATCCGCCATAACTCTATGATCCAC
Organism: Oryzias melastigma; assembly: GCF_002922805.2. Lineage (NCBI taxonomy): Eukaryota > Metazoa > Chordata > Actinopteri > Beloniformes > Adrianichthyidae > Oryzias > Oryzias melastigma. Next base: position 547,587 of record NC_050533.1, on the reverse strand, counting down.
CATAACTCTATGATCCATCTTAACTCTATGATCCACCTTAATTATATGATCCACCTTAACTCTATGATCCACCATAATTCTATGATGCACCTTAACTCTATGATCCACCTTAATTCCATGATCCACCTTAACTCTATGATCCAATATAACTCTATGATCCACCTTAACTCTATGATCCACCTTAACTCTATGATCCGCCTTAACTCTATGATCCGCCTTAACTCTACGATCCAATATAACTCTATGATCTGCCTTAACTCTACGATCCACCTTAACTCTATGATCCACCTTAACTCTATGATCCACCTTAACTCTATGATCCACCTTAACTCTATGATCCGCCTTAACTCTATGATCCGCCTTAACTCTACGATCCAATATAACTCTATGATCTGCCTTAACTCTACGATCCACCTTAACTCTATGATCCACCTTAACTCCATGATCCACCTTAACTTTATGATCCACCCTAATTCCATGATCCACCTTAACTCTATGATCCAATATAACTCTATGATCCACCTTAACTCTATGATCCGCCTTAACTCTATGATCCACCTTAATTCCATGATCCACCTTAACTTTACGATCCGCCTTAACTCTATGATCCACCTTAACTTTATGATCCACCTTAACTCCATGATCCACCTTAACTTTATGATCCACCCTAATTCCATGATCCACCTTAACTCTATGATCCAATATAACTCTATGATCCACCTTAACTCTATGATCCACCTTAACTCTATGATCCAATATAACTCTATGATCCACCTTAACTCTACGATCCGCCTTAACTCTATGACCGCCTTAACTCTATGATCCACCTTAACTCTATGATCCACCTTAACTCTATGATCCAATATAACTCTATGATCCGCCTTAACTCTATGATCCACCTTAACTTTATGATCCACCTTAACTCCATGATCCACCTTAACTTTATGATCCGCCTTAACTCTATGATCCGCCTTAACTCTATGATCCGCCTTAACTCTATGATCCACCTTAACTCCATAATTCACCTTAACTTAATGATCCACCTTAATTCCATGATCCACCTTAACTCCATGATCCACCTTAACTTTATGATCTGCCTTAACTCTATGATCCGCCTTAACTCTATGATCCACCTTAACTCCATGATCCACCTTAACTCTATGATCCACCTTAACTCCATGATCCACCTTAACTCTTTGATCCACCTTAACTCTATGGCCCAATGGAACTTCTTGACTTAACACTTAACTATGACTTGTAACAAAACACACTTTGGACCTGTTTGGTCCGGAAGAAACGGCAGAAAATTTTAGAAGAATTTGGACAAATGAACTTTTTGATAGTCGTTGTATGTTTGATGGTTTTGTTCAGTCAGTCTGAGATTTCTGGAGCAGAAACATTGATTTAAGTCGAGCTGGGAGAAGGAGGAGAGGCTGAAGAAGAGGAGGAGTGAGTGCTTAGCAGAGATGATGATGATGATGAAGATGAGGATGATGAAGATGATAATGATGGTGATGAAGATGAGGATGATGAAGATGATGATGATGCTGGTGATGATGGGGATGATGATGAGGATGAAGAGGATGATGGTGATGATATTGATGATGAGGATGATGGTGATGATGAAGATGATGATGAAGATGAGAATGATGATGACGGTGAAGATGATGATGAGGATGATAATGATGAGGAGGATGAAGATGATGATGATGAAGATGAGGATGATGATGTTGATGATGAAGATGATGATGAGGATGATGAAGATGATGAGGATGAAGATGATGATGAAGATGATGATGGTGATGATGAAGATGATGATGGTGATGATGAAGATGATGATGGTGATGAAGATGATGTTGATGATGATGAAAATGAGGATGATGATGAAGATGATGATGAGGAAGANNNNGAGGATGATGATGAGGATGAAGATGATGATGGTGATGGTGATGATATTGATGATGAGGATGATGATGAAGATGATGATGGTGATGATATTGATGATGAGGATGAAGATGAAGATGATGATGATGATGAAGATGCTGACGCGGCCCCTCCCCCCACAGTACACCATGCTGTCCGGTCAGGTTCCCTTCCAGTGTCCAGAGCCCAGCCTGACCCACACCAGCGCCGAGGAGCTGATGAAGAAGATCAAGAAGGGAGACTTTTCCTTTGAGGGGGAGGCGTGGAGGAGCGTGTCCCAGCACGCCAAAGACCTCATTCAAGGTGAGAACTTCACTAGAACTGATGGTTTGGGTTCAGCTTTGGACAAATGCATGATTCAGCACTTTCACAGCAGACAGGCTCCTCCCCCCGGATCTGCTCCTCTCTGCTCCTCCTGCTCCTCCTGCTCCTCTCTGCTCCTCTCTGCTCCTCTCTGCTCCTTTCTGCTCCTCCTGCTCCTCTCTGCTCCTCTCTGCTCCTTTCTGCTCCTCCCCCTGGATCTGCTCCTCCTGCTCCTGTCTGCTCCTCCTGCTCCTCTCTGCTCCTCCTGCTCCTCTCTGCTCCTTTCTGCTCCTCCCCCTGGATCTGCTCCTCCTGCTCCTCTCTGCTCCTCCTGCTCCTCTCTGCTCCTCCTGCTCCTCTCTGTGGAGCTCCTGGTCCGTTTGCCTCTGAGCCGCTCCTCCGCCGTGATGTTCTCGCCGCGTCGCTCTGATCCCACGGTGGAGGAGCGTCCTGGTGGGCTTCTGGGCGCCGGAGATGGGAACGTCAGAGCGAATGTTCTGGAGGCCCACGATCCTGAAGATGGTTATGTAACCAGGAGTCGGGATCCATCGGCACTGACCCGGAGATCAGGATCGGTTCTGTTTCGTTTGTGTCATTTTGTGGGCGGGGCTTGTAAGTTCCTCCGGACTGATCTAGTTTACGGAAAAGCGAACTCCACACTCTGATCAGACCCGTCTGGACTCAGAAGTGCTGCCCCCTGCAGGTGTGTGGTAGAAGTTCAACAGGAAGTGACGTTCTCCACTTCCTGTCCCTCTCAGAGCTGCTGACCGTGGATCCCAGCAAGCGGATCAAGATGTGCGGCCTGCGCTACAACGCGTGGCTGCAGGACGACAGCCAGCTGTCCTCCAACCCGCTCATGACGCCGGACATCCTGGGCTCCTCCACCGCCACCGTGCACACCTGCGTCAAGGCCACCTTCAACGTGAGCGCGGCAGGCGAGGGCGCCCTCCGCCGTCCACGCCGCTGACTGACCGCCCTCCTTTCTTCTCTTCCAGGCCTTCAACAAGTGCAAGCGGGAAGGTTTCCGCCTCCAGACGGTGGACAAGGCGCCGCTCGCCAAGCGAAGGAAAATGAAGAAGACGAGCACGAGCACGGAGACGCGCAGCAGCTCCAGCGAGAGCACGCACTCGTCCTCCTCCTCCTCCCAGTCGCAGGAGAAGACTTCTCCGGAGGAGGCCAACCCCCACAGCACGCCGGTCAGCACGCCCGTCACCGCCGCAACGGACTCCGAGGAAACGCCAGAACCCCCCGCCTTCCACTTCTCACAGGGACAGTGAGGCGGAGGGGCGGAGCCTCCCTCCTGGGCGGAGCCTCCTCGATCATTTCACGCCGAGCATGCGGCGGGGCGGTCCGTCCTCAGCAATAGTTCGCCTCTCCTCTGACTTTGACGCACATGTGACCCGCTGAGGGGCGGAGCTTCACCAAGCAGCCCGCCGGGTCAGCCCCCTCCCCCGTCTGGAGGGGAGGAGCCTCTGAACGGCCGCCATTTATTTTTACAAGGATTTTCCAAACCAAACTTTATTTATAAAAGATTTATTAATTTATTTCTGTTTCACAGCTTTGATGGAAACAGAGTTCTAAACATGACGGCGTCTTTTAGTTTGTTCCAAACGTGGATTAAGATTATTAATCTGAGATTTTCACTGGAAGATTCTCAGATTATCAGAGAATAATCTGATCTGAGGAAGATCTGCTGAAGGAATCTGTGGTTAGATTCCTCTGTGTAAGCCCCGCCCCCTGCTGTGCTGCCTCTTTAAAGCAGGTTTAGGTTGTGTCTGAACTACTAAAACTATCCAGCGTCCCGGATTTTGAAGGTCATTCAGACGCCATCCTCTCCACGGCGGACATGACGTCGTCGAATAAACGAATCAAAACCAACATTTAACGTTTATTTAAGACTCCACTGATCTGATGGGGAAATGGGTTTATTCAGAAATTACATTTGAATACATTTTTTTGTTCAAAATTGTTTGACCGCAATGCATTGTGGTCTATATTCGCTAATCCGGTGAGCATTGGTGCACGCTAGTTTTTGGCAAAGACTTCTGGGAGATCTGGAGTGGACTCGATTCTGGATTAAACTACAAACGGAGATCCACTGTAGAGATCAGGGATTCAGACACGACCTTAATGTGTACGAACACGTTATTCTGCAACGCTGCCCCCTGCTGGTGACCTCTGTGAAGTGGCTGCGTTAGCTTAGCTCTGCTGACGTTCAGGGGTGGGGGGGGCGGGTTTGTCCCACAGGAACGTCCAGCAGATCATCTGAAAACTTCTTTAGTTTTTTGTCTCTCCTAAATAACTTTGATCATCAAAGGAAAATAATCTGAGGATTTAATCTGGGACAAACCCGAACCTTCATCGGACCCCCCCCCACCCCCCCACCCCCCTTCATGATTGATCACTGATTAGATATCTGTCTCACATCTACATTCTAGAAACTGCAGCAGAAGAAGTTCCAGAGCAGAAAGTTCCTTCAGGTTTAGATCCTCAGGGATCCTCATAGATCCTCATAGATCCTCATAGATACTCAGAGATCCATCATCCTGATGGAGGAAAGTGTGAACTGATGAGAACCTTCACAGGAACCCAAAAGAGTGCTAGAACTGGAGGAGGACTCATCCAGGAGGTCATGAAGGGTCAGAGGTCACTGGACTCTCCAGTTTCTCCCCGTTTGGTTGATTTCTGCTCAGAGACTCGGTCTGGATCCACTACCTGCTGTAGGATCTGGAGTCCTTTTGTCCTCAGAGGAGCAGCGGCGGTCGGCCTGACGACGACAAAGCCCTCGTCTTCCTGCGCCGCCGCCGCCGCCTCCCGCCACCTCATTAAGCCTCGCTCCTTTGTTTGGTGTATTAATAGCTGAAGTGGAGGAAGAGGAAGAGTGTCCTAAATTGAGCTCTCCTCTGGGAGCCAGCCTCCATTAGCCGCTCTGGAGGGAGAGGGGGAGGCGGCTCCTCCGTCCCTGCAGGGCCCGGCTCCGAGCGTCACCGGGATTTGGACCCGCGTCCCTCCAGGATTTCATGACGAGCAGCTCGACCTCTGAAGGAGGAGAGATGGAGGGAGGAGCTCCTGCGTCCTCCCTTCTTCCCCCTGAAACCCACTTCAGATCATGTGACTTGAATCGGATCAGAACCATCAGAAACGTGGAGTCAGGTGGAGCTGTCCGCGGTGCTGCAGTTCTGAACCAGCCCACACTGTGGTGGACCCAATAACTCAGACCAGAAACTGTTAAAGCTACTGTAAATGTTGGTGGTTCTGAGGGTCCGTATTGTCCAATAAAACCCGACCGGACTGAAGGCCGAACCGACAGTGGATGGATCGTCATCATCCTCTGGAAGTGTCTCTCCTCTCCGGGGACGGACCAACCCGTCCATCAGGACTCTTAAACACACACCAGAACCGTTTGGTTCTGGTCAGGATCCGATCTGCTGGATGATCCTGAGATTTGTGCTCTGATTCCCGCTGCAGCACCAGAGTCGGCCACCAGAGGGCAGTGTTTGACCGAGTATGGAAGAGGAAGAAAATCAGAACCAACAGTCGAACTGTGAACGTTTCTAAAATAACATTTAAAGGGATAAATATGTGAGTTAGGATGAAATATAAAGTTTTATGAATAAACCTGAAGATTAAACCTTTAAGCTTTTCTTTCATGTAAATGTATTTATTTTTAATAGATTTATGTTTTTTACTGCTTTTATCTTGAAAATATTACACTCAAAGGGGGGGGGGTCTCTTACAATTACTTTTATTTATGTCTATATTTTTTTCATTTTACATTTTTGTGCATTAAGCTGTTTAGTTTGGAGGATTTTGGTCATTTTATTCCATTTGTTTCTTTTTTCTGCAGTTTTCTTAATAAATCAGCTGCTCGTGTTTCGGTTTGATTTGATATTTACAATAAAAACAAAGGCCGTTTCTCTGAGCCTCTGAGGTTTCAGCCGCTCGCACAACAACACAGCAGATGCACTTACAGAGCACTTTCCTCGGATGGTTCGGGCAGCAGCACAAACTCATTACGCTGCGGCTCTCCAGCTGCATGATATCTCCTTTCTTTGAAATCTCTTCGCACTAATATGCAATCCATTACTAAACAATGTGCTGTTCTGGGGCGAGTTTCAGACGGAGCTCGGCTCCAACATCCATCTGCGGATGAAAACTCCCACTAATACACGGAGGAGCTGAATGCTGTTGATCCGTATGTGCATGTAAACATCAGGATGAGTAAACAAACACAAACAGCATCTTCTGAGTTTAGAAATAAAGGTTGGATAAACTAAATGATACTGAAAAAGAAAAAGTTCCAGTTCCTGTTGTGACCCTGATTTCCTACAGAGAACAGCGCTCCTGAACGCCTCATCAGACAGACGGATGGACCGGGTTCTGGTTCTGTTGGGTTCTTTAAACAGTGATAATGAGATTCCTGAGACGATGTTGGACCGTTCATGAGAAAAACACCATCAGTTTACACTAAAGTGGTTACAAATAAGAGCAGTAAAAGGAACAGAATCCTGAGTGACAGGAAACAGATGATTTAGTATTTATGAAAATGTTTATTTTAAATATGAAAATCCAACAAACAAAAACTAGAAAGGTCCATTAGCTGTGATGATGCTGTGAAGGCTTCAGCTGAAGATGCTGAAGCTTTTACTGAAGATGGTGACACATTTACTGTAATTCCTGAAAGTATTTACTGAAAATACTAAAGCTGTTTGCAAAATGTAACTTTTGGTAAAAGACTGAAAATGTTAAATAACTATAAAAGAGCCTGAAACTGACCTAAAAGTCTGAACATTTTGTAGTAAAGTTCTTAATACGTTTCATTTTAGCTCAAATATTTAGTGTGTAGCTGAAATACGAGCTGAACTCCAAATGAGCCAGAAAACTTCAGTAGATCCTAAACAAGCAAACAAGCTGCTTTAATTATTGTGTTTATGTTTATGAAGAGAAACTTATAAAACTTTCATGTCTCGACGCTAAAAAACAATCAAGATTTTGAGGTTCGTGTCACATTCAACACATTTACCAAACATATTGATATCAGTGATATTGATCAGTATCGATCAATACCCAAAACTCTGAATCACTCGGACGTTCTCCTTTAGATCATTGAAGACAAACATCTCCTGAGTTCATGTTCCTACTTCATGATGACAGTAGTGAAGCAGTAAAACATGAAAACTGAACTTCATCATCGTGTCTCTTTAAAGCTTTTACATTCTTCAGAGGAACCTGAAGAAGAACGTTCCACTTTAGAGGAACATGAAGAAGAACGTTCTACTTCAGAGGAACCTGAAGAAGAACGTTCTACTACAGAGGAACCTGAAGAAGAACGTTCTACTACAGAGGAACCTGAAGAAGAACGTTCTACTACAGAGGAACCTGAAGAAGAATGTTCTACTACAGAGGAACCTGAAGAAGAACGTTCTACTTTAGAGGAACCTGAAGAAGAACGTTCTACTACAGAGGAACATGAAGAAGAACGTTCTACTACAGAGGAACATGAAGAAGAACGTTCTACTACAGAGGAACCTGAAGAAGAACGTTCTACTTCAGAGGAACCTGAAGAAGAACGTTCTACTTTAGAGGAACCTGAAGAAGAACGTTCTACTTTAGAGGAACATGAAGAAGAACGTTCCACTTCAGAGGAACCTGAAGAAGAACGTTCCACTTCAGAGGAACCTGAAGAAGAACGTTCTACTACAGAGGAACATGAAGAAGAACGTTCTACTACAGAGGAACATAAAGAAGAACGTTCTACTTTAGAGGAACCTGAAGAAGAACGTTCTACTACAGAGGAACATGAAGAAGAACGTTCTACTTTAGAGGAACCTGAAGAAGAACGTTCTACTTTAGAGGAACATGAAGAAGAACGTTCTACTTTAGAGGAACATGAACAAGAACGTTCTACTACAGAGGAACATGAAGAAGAACGTTCTACTTCAGAGGAACCTGAAGAAGAACGTTCTACTTTAGAGGAACATGAAGAAGAACGTTCTACTTTAGAGGAACATGAAGAAGAACGTTCTACTACAGAGGAACCTGGAGACACATCAGAGTTTTCCTCATGGATTCATGGAGACACGATGGATTCCTGGTTATCATTATTCCTGTTCCAGTTTTTGTGGTTGTCTCTTGCTGTAGCTGGAGCTGCAGCAGCACGTCTGACCCCAAACAGGAAGTGACCTCAGCTGCTGACCTGAGACTCAGAACTCTAACGTCACTGAAGATGATGGGATTTCAAAAAGGAAAAGTTTAATGTTTGATACGAGTTTAGGACGTTCGTTCAGTTTGAGGTCCTCAGAGATTTAATTCAGGAGGATTACAGGATCCTGAATGTTCAGCAGGTCCACACTCATGATCACAATGATCCTTCCATAGCAACTTCCTGCAGAAGTTCCTCCTCTGATCTGATTGGACCAAGAAAACCAGCGAATGGAAGCCCCGCCTCCTGAGAAAGCTGCTGATCTCAGCATCATCCTGACAGGATCCTGGATCTGATTTATCCAGCGTCAGGATCTGGATCTGATTCAGGTTCCAGAGGACTAAAA
>NC_050533.1:534848-537467 GCF_002922805.2 Oryzias melastigma | reverse complement strand
GCCCCACACTCAGTGAACACCCAGGGGTTCTGGTGGAGCGTCTGCTCCAGAGACGGGAATCGAACGCTGGAGGAGGACGGCCGCTCCACCCTCGGGCCGGGTGGGTCAGCGTCCCTCCTCTGAGGGGGTCAGACCCTCAGATCATGTTTTTAAAGGAGAGATGAGACAGAAATGTAAATCAAATGTATTTTTATCTCAAATCTCTCATCAAAGTTTCCAGGTTATCCGGATAAATCCTGTTTTTAGCCTCAAATCGTTTTCATTTTATTTCTCTGTAGATGAAAATAAATGTTTATTTCAAATGTTTCAGGATTCTGATTCGTTTTTCCTGAGCTGACATGAATGAAGACATTTAAATCGTATATTACACACATTATTTTATTTCTCGCTTCTACTGTAACTTTATTTTGGAACAGCTGACCACCTGGACAGGTCGACCTCACAGAACTAATCCTGATCTCAGCGGATCCCACCTGATTAAATAAGGATAAACACTATAAAAGAAATAAAGCTTCAGTGACTCCGACCGTTTCCACCTGAAGGAACGTTCCAGCAGAACTCCACAGGGATGGACTCAAAACAGACAACAAAATGAACCTGGAATGCTTTTATTTTGAAACTATCAAAACAAAGAGGAAGTGAAGCTTCAAAATAAAAGGTCCTTCAGTTCTGGTTGAAGCTTCAGGTGAATCTCTCTGATCAATGATGCTTTTATTGATCAGGTTTGACTTGTTTTGATCCGATATGGATAGAAATCCTGTCCAACTTGAATGAATCCTTTTCCTTCTTAACGAGTCGATCTTTGCTGAGAGTCAAAGCTGTGGGCGGGGCTACAGGAGGTGACCACACCTGGAGCGTGTCTGCTGCCATTCCTGCTCAACATCCCATAAGACAGCAGAACATCCGGGTCGGCTGATGGTCCGTGTCCCTTTGTGATCCTCTCTGAGGACGCACGAGCCCGGAGCTGACTGGTTACCATGACGATGCTGTTTGCAGCGTGAGAACAATGGCCTCTCTGTTTTCCTCTGCCAGCGCTGTTAACACGGTTTGTCCTTGCTCTGAGCATTAGCCATGGTGTTAATGGCAACTTTGATAAAGTGCGTTCATTAATTCCACACGTGCGGCTCTTCACCGCGGAGCATCCTTCCAGCGCCGCAGTTTGATGAATATAAACCAATCAATTCATTGATCTGGCAGCAGACCTGACGAGGTGATGGCAGAAGAATGGAGCCGTACTGGCGGTAAACAGTGAGATAAAAATGTCCAAACTTCCATTAGCCGGGAGAAAACCTTCATGAAAGGAGCGGATGAAAGACCACAAACACTTGAGAAGCTCCGCCGCTGAAAGCCTCCATGCTGAGGATTCTGGGCCTTAAAAGTTTTTTGTGCTCCGTGAACCTGAGAGGCGGAGACGGCGACCTCGGATGTTGATCCGCACTGGAAGAATGTGTCGGGCTGAAGCGCCGTTTCCGTTCGGAGTTTCGTTTCCGTTCGGAGCTTCGTTTCCATTCGGAGCTTCGTTTTCGTTCGGAGTTTCGTTTCCGTTCGGAGCTTCGTTTCCGTTTTCGTTTCCATTCGGAGCTTCGTTTCCGTTTTCGTTTGTGTTCGGAGCTTCGTTTCCATTCGGAGCTTCGTTTTCGTTGGGAGGTTCGTTTCCGTTCGGAGCTTCGTTTCCGTTCGGAGCTTCGTTTCCGTTTTCGTTTCCGTTCGGAGCTTCGTTTCCGTTTTCGTTTCCGTTCGGAGCTTCGTTTCCGTTCGGAGCTTTGTTTCCGTTTGGAGCTTCGTTTCCGTTCGGAGCTTCGTTTCCGATCAGAACTTGGTCTGAGCTTCACTCTGACTTTGATTCTGAAGGTTTTCGGGGTTTCTGGAGGAAACATCTGCCGTGTTTCTGTGGAGGTTTGAACTCTTTATCCTCTGTGACCTTGAACGACCTCGTGGTCAGCTATGATCAGATTTTCCGTTTCTGATCTTCATCTCCGGACAGGAAACGTTCGACTCTGTTTTTCATCCTAATCTTTTCTCTATTAGTTTTATTTCTGTTCGGAGGTGACGACTGTTCAAGCTTCAACGATCCTCACAGCCTCTTCATACACCAGTCGATGGAGTGAAGATCTGAGGTTCAGACTCGACTGAATGAAGGTTTGTCCTTCAGGAGAGCTGAACTGAAGATCTAGAGGGAGAAGATCGTCTTCTGTCTGTTTCTGAGAACATCTGGGATCAGAATCTCACACATTAAACAGGCTCCATCTCCCTCTAGAGCAGGTTCACCAAACGGAGGACCGCCGTCCACATCCGGGCCGACAGACTCTCTCGGGACAGGTGAGCAGGTGTCTCCTGAGAGGAACAAAAATGAAACAAACGAAACAAAGAAATCATCGAGCAGACGTGTGGAGACGAGAACCGGCGCTAATAAAAGATCAGAAAAACTAAAACGTGATTATGACAGTTCTCGTCATTTATGAACCGCATGATGCAATTCAGAGGTTGTGGGAGGAGCCAAGCGCGTGGACCCCCCCCACACACACACACCTCAGGCTCTCATAATTTAAATCTATTTTCTGTTCACATTGAACAGAATTCACATCAAATTCATGTAAATCCTCTTTCTTTAAGCCCTAA
>NC_050533.1:500118-522021 GCF_002922805.2 Oryzias melastigma | reverse complement strand
ACCAGAGAGGAGAACCACAGAGGAGAACCAGAGAGAAGGAGAACCAGAGAGGAGAACCAGAGAGGAGAACCAGAGAGGAGAACCAGAGAGGAGAACCACAGAGATGATGAGGACCAGAGAGGAGAACCTCAGAGAGGAGAACCACAGAGAGGAGAACCAGAGAGGAGAACTAGAGAGGAGAACCAGAGAGGAGAACCAGAGAGGAGAGGAGAGCTAACAGCGCCTCCATGTGAACAGCTGATGGAACCGCACAGTTTAACTTGAGTCTTTCAATCCCAGAGAAACTGATCCGTCATAAATATCTGGATAAAAAAAACTAAAAACAAAGTAAAGAGGAGTTCAGTAAAACTAGAACTGGTCTTTGGTGTTACGGCGTTCCGGTTCTGTTTAGTTTGAAATCTCCGACCAACATGGCTCCATGGTTCCCGTTTCCACGGCGACTCTGGGTTCCTCCATCATCACGTTCTCTCTTCTTCTTCCTGTTACATCCCAAAAGCTCAGACGCTTCAGCTCCTCGTGTTTCTGTTGATCAATGACATCATCATCAACTACGACCAACAAGAATCCAGATCAGGAACGAGTCCATCAGAGACAGAAACCAATTCTCACGTCACACCAGTTTCCCACCTTCTTCAAAGTCCTGAAGGATTCCAGGTTTGTAGTGACCTCCAGGAGAAATGAAGGTCTGTGGGGAAGGAGGGGGGTCCCTGTGCTGTGAAGCCCCGCCCCCCGAAGGAAGGCACCATCACATCCAGATGTTGTTCAGATCCAGACATATTTACAGAGAATCTCACATTTGAGAGCCCCCCCCCCCCGTGGCAGGAGAACAGCAGAGTCCCAGAATCCTCTGCATCCCAGCTGTTTGCTGGGGGGGGGGGTCCACCCCTCCCTGCAGAAACATGCTGGTCCTGTCTGAATAAATCCTCAGCACAAAGACACTCGACGGACCTTCAGGATCCGATTCTACCGGAGGATGCGTCTCTTCTGGTTTCCATGGTTACGCCGATGCCTGATGTATGTCGGCGGTCGAGCTTCAGTCCTGCTGCGGTCACCATCACTGTTCTCCAGGACGTTCCTGCTTTGGTTCCTCTCGCTCCTTTGATGATTTTAACGTCACAAGTTTCATTTTCTTTAATAAAATCGACACAACTGTAAATGATCCTAAAATGTAAATAAAAACAAGCAACTTTGGAATAAACAACATAGAGAACATAATAAAACCTCCATGACTCATTCCACTCTGTCATCTTCTGACTGAGATGTTTCAGCTGCTGATGGTCTACAGCAGAACAACCTTGGAACTCAGGAAGCTCAGGAACGTCCAGTCTGGATCAGGAACGTCTTTGGAGATCTGGACACAGACGGAAAAAATGGAGAAAAATGATAAATATTTTAGAAATGATCCTTTCAAAGTAAAACTTGTTTTATTTTGAAAGTCTTTTTTGCTTTATTTCCTGTCAGTTTTTCCCAAACCTTCACTTCATGATGAACGTTCCGGGATTGGATTGAGGTCCGGTCCTTTCAGGAAGGATCCTGTGGAGTTTCCTCTGCTGGAGCAGAAGAGGAACAACGTTCCAGACCTAGACGTCCTTCCTTTGGGGCAGGAGGTCTAGAGATCCACTTAAAAAAAAATCTCCAAGTCCTGAGTCGCTGATTCAGGATCACTCGGTTACTTCCAGGTCGTTTCCCTCAGGACGGATCCTCGGTTCTGACAGAACCTTCTGATTTCCAGCATCACAGTTTTCTTGGATCCTCCTGGTCATCTGGAACTTTCTGTGTTCTGGATCCGGCTGTGGATCTTCAGGATCTGCACTTGGATCACCTGCTGAGAGGAGGGATTACAAAAGTAATCCATTACAGGACTGAATTCCAAACTAAACTTCTGCTGGTGTCATTTTCCTGCTAGATTTCAGATCTTAACCTTCATGTTGATCTTCTTCTTGTTTCCATTTTTATTCAGTAAAAGGGAGAAACATAAAATACGGCCCTGAGTAGTCATCAAACACATTTGATCTGTCACATTTAACGATAATTTATTTCCATCAAACCACAATTGAATCTTTTCTGACTCAGTCTGCTCCACCTCCATCATGTTCAGGAGGATCTCCAGTGTGATCAAAGGTCGTGTCGTCTGCGAATAAAATGGAATTGAATATTTTGGATATTGAGACACCGCGTTTCTCAAGGTGAACGTTGGGATTTATTGTGCGAAAGGCTGTAGTGAGATGTTCCTGTCCATGTTGATCAGATCATATTAATCCTGGTTGGTCTTAGAGACGGCGTCCATCAGGCTCCTCCCTTCCTGCTGTGGTCGTGCTCCTCCAGCTCTGTAAAAACCTGCAGTTTGTTGATGTTTGTGTTCAGCAGGAGCTCCTCCAGGAGATCATGGATCAGCTGGAGGAGTCACTAAACCAGATGTCAAAGTTAAGGCCCGGGGGCCGGATCCGGCCCTCCAGATCATTTTATTTATTTATTTTTTGAATGACCCAATTTTATCTTACACTCATTTCTAACTTGTACAATTTTGACAAAATATATTTTTACATAGAGCAAAATATTGAAAGTTATTTAAGGTTTAAGTTGATTTATTCTGGAATAATATTCCTGACTTTTTATTATTCATAATTATGTTAAGAAGTTATGAATTACATTTTTTTAAAATTGACATTCTGCTAGCTTTATGGACTATTTTGGCATTTACTAAGATTTTTTTGGCTATTTTTAAGTTTAACTGAAATTTCAGCTACATGGTAGCTGTTGTGGCTTATTTAGGCTTTTTAAAAATGTTTTTAGGCTGTTTTGGAATTTAGCTAATATTACAGTTACGTGAGCAGTTTTGGCTTGTTTAGACTTGTTTTCTGTTTTTCAGACAGTTTTAAAGTTTAGCTAATATTTTAGCTACATGCTAGCTGTTTTGGCTTATTTAACTTAAATTTGTTTGTTTTTTTGTGGCTATTTTGAAATTTTGAATTTTTTTCAGCAACCTGCTATCTAATTTGACTAAACTACATTTTTATTATTATTATTTAGGCTAATTTGGCATTTAGCTAATATTGTTGCAGGCTATCAGCTTCAGCGTTTTCAGCTTTTAGCTCCAACATTTTTATCTATCAATTTCAGCATCTTCAGCTGTCAGCATTAGCATCAGTGGCCAAATTCAGTTTACAGCATCACACTAGCAGTATCACAGGTAATGCTATATATATAGTTCATAATATGATAAAAAGTTACGGTTTTAAAGTTTTATAAATGCAGTGTCCAATAAATGTTGATCCTGTCTGACCTCAGGTGGGTTTTGGGTTTTGGGTTTTGGCCCCTGTCTGACCGACAGTCTGATGCAGGTACAGTAATACTGTAGAATATGGGATTACTGTGAGTAATCTGTTACAGATTGGAAGTATTTTACATGAAAATCTGAGGACAATTTTAGTCTGTTAACAAAGTTCTTTCTTCAATAAAGTTTTAACACCTGAGGCGTCGCCGGTGACGCTTAAACACAAAATCTTTAACATCTTTACCTTCTCGAGCCGCTTTTCTCCTTCAGAATCTCCTGGAATGATCGTGTTAAAAAGTTACAGCAAATCCATAAACTCTGGAGCTCCGATGTTAAAGAGTTCAACCGATGGCGTTTCTGGAGGTCAGCTGGAGGTCACATGGCGCCCTGGCGGCCTCCGACAGAAGCCGGGGTAAGTTTGGCTGAAGTTGGCCGGCGCCGCGCCTCATCACTCTTAAGATGGTGGCGCTGATTGTGATTTCAAAGCTGGGGCGGGAAAGCGGGTGGGTGTGGGGGGGTGTAGGTGTTTGCTGCAGAAAGAGACAATACAATTAAATGATTAATGCGTGGCGGGGACACTGACAATTAAAACTATTATAGAAATTAAAATGGCATTATGTCACAGTGGAAAGCTGATGATACCCGCGTCGTCTTTTTAAAAGCAATTTTCATAATTCCAATAATTGAAATTACTGCATATTCATTCATTTATTGGGTGAGGAGGGCTGAGAGCGGCTACTAATGAAATGCAATCATTAGCATCCAAACAAAGTAATTGGGTAGTCTTTTATCCTCACAGATAGGTGATAAGGCACAATCACCCCGCTACCCCCCTCCATCAAAATGCAGAAGCGAGTAATTAAAGCACAAAGATGAGCCTGGCGGCGACGGCGGCGGCGGCGGCGCTGCACACCTCTGAAAACAGCCCTGATTGCCTTGATTAGAGACCTTACTGTACCCTCTGATTTTGTTTATGGATACTCTGACATTGGGGGAGGACGGGGGGGCCGGAGGGAGAGGGGTTTGTTTTGGAAATTGCTAATAAAATTCCCAACGAGGGGAAATTCCTGGGATGCTGCTGCTGGCTGCAGCTGCAGGCCCGGATCCCGTCTGCTCCTCGGATTGATGGAGGACTCCCCCGCAGGTGGGGGGGGTACAGTGAGAGGAAGATGGGAACATGGAGAGTCTTGAGGAGACGAGCTCCTTCTGCCTCCTCATCCTCGGTCCTTCCTCGGCCTGTCTTCTCGCCGCCGTCCCCCCCCTCCGTGGAGAGCATCATTAGGCCCTCCTAGAGGGGAGTCAAGAATATAATGTGGAGGGGGCCACCGTGCAGAACCTTTTCTCCTTGTGCCGTCCCCTTATTAGCAGCCTTTCCTCTGCGAGCAGACGTCACTCTCACCTCTTCCTTTGCTCCTTTTTTAGCATCGCCCCCCATGTTCAGCCGGGGGGGGGCAGAGGGAGGACATACAGTCACATTCTACCAGCTCGGGACAATGAGCTTCCCTCCTCTGAGATAAACTCCTGGATAACAAAGGGACCCGGAGCTGCCCTCCGCACGGCCTCCGGCATGAAGCCCGCCACTCCATCCCGCCGCCGCTGCAGCGCCGCTTTTCATTTCACAACATTCTGTCCAACGACCACCTTCACCTTCTCTCCAACCCATTTTCTCCCTCGCTCCCTCCATTATTTGTTCTCCTCAGTGAAATGGGAACGCCGTCCTTGGTCGGATTCTGGTTTTCAAAGGAATTAGTTCTCCTCTGCACTCTTGATCTGACCCTGTGACGGGATGGAGGGGCTTCTGCTGCTGAGGACACGTGCTCTGTGTGCTGATGGACACGGGACATCAGCAAAGGCCCACGTACACACATGCATGTACACACAAGCACAAACACACACGCGCACTTGTATGGTGCCGCGTAGCAGCATGCAGCGGCATATAGCGACATTTGGCGGTGAGAAG
This sequence comes from Oryzias melastigma, assembly GCF_002922805.2. Lineage (NCBI taxonomy): Eukaryota > Metazoa > Chordata > Actinopteri > Beloniformes > Adrianichthyidae > Oryzias > Oryzias melastigma. Next base: position 516,787 of record NC_050533.1, on the reverse strand, counting down.
CAGCAAATAGCGTGCAGTGCCATGTAGCAGCCTATAGTGGCGTGTAGTGGCCTATTGTGGCGTGTAGGGGCCTATAGTGGCGTGTAGTGGCCTATAGTGGCGTGTAGCGGCCTATAGTGGCGTGTAGTGGCCTATAGCGGCGTGTAGTGGCCTATAGTGGCGTGTAGTGGCCTATAGTGGCGTGTAGCGGCCTATATTGGCGTGTAGTGGCCTATAGTGGCGTGTAGCGGCCTATAATGGCGTGCATTCTGAGAAAAGCCTTCAGCACAACTGAGCCTACAGGTGATTGGTGAACTGACCTACTTTTGTCTTCAATCTGCTTCAGCTCTGAAGTCAAAGGATGAAAGGTTTGAAACAGGATTCAAACGCTGTCAGACGTTACACATCAGCAGTCCTGACGTGGATTTTGTACCTTCTGGAAGTTTTTCTTTCCGTTTCCATCTGGAGGAAACCTGTCAGAACCCCCCCATCACTCGTTCTTCTCCAGCTCCTCTACCTGCCGTCCTCAATGCTCTTTAATTGTCTGTGATTTCTCCTTGTTGCTGCGTATCACAGCTGATACAAAAACGCAGCCGGCCTTGAAAAGGCAGAAAAAGGCTGATAAACAGAAAAAGAGGGAAGAATGTGTTTGATTAGAGCAAGTTTTCCGTGGTTGGAGCGGGCTATTGTGCTGCTGCCGGATGTGTGAATGTTACGGCGACCACGGCGGGATGAGGAAGACAGGAAACACGCACACTGACATTTCTTAATCAAATATGGCAATCAGGGGGCCAACCGACAGCATAGCATTTGCAATCCCTTTTAATTCACAATCAAAAGCTGAGCAAATGAGAGAGAAATTGAGAAAGACTCTGTGAGGGGGGGTGGGGGGTGCAGGTCATTACATCTCTTTTTACGGCCGATGAGAGCCGTGTAGAATTAATCAGAGGCCATTAGGCTGTATTTACTTACCACGGCGGGGGCTCGGATGTCTCTCCCTCTTTCTGTGGAAAGGAACCCTGATCTGATCCTGGGGGGGGGCAGCTCGGGCTGCTGCTGGGGGGGGCAGAGATGCTCTTAAATCAGAGTGTGTAATCCGCCGCGGGGTCAGCCTGCGGCCTCTCATGTTGACTCACCCCCCCTCCCCTAATGCGCCGCTGCCATTACTCAAGCAGGTCCGACCCAAATCCTGCTGTAATGGCTCTGCCCCCCCCCTCCACGTTGGATCATTTTAGGGAGCTCGGATCAGCACCTCCCTCAGGAGCAGGACTCGGATCATCGCAGGATTTCATGTTTTAGATTCAGTTCGTTAAAGTGAAAGATCACTAACAGGAAGTGACATCATCATTCCAGAATATTGAAACATCTACAGAAACATCCCGTTTCCTCTGGAGTTAATCATCAACCTGAACAGACGGACACCTGAGCTAACAGGTGGGGTTTGTTGTAGCTGCGCTGATGCGTCACTGCAGCTGTTTAGTTTGTTTACATCTGTTCTTATCATCTGCAGATGCTGATGATGGTTCTAGACTTCCTGGAACATCTTCTGTTCTCAGAAAATGAGAAAGTACGGAGGCCCTGAAGGTCAAACCGCATCACCTACTTGAATGTGAGACATCATGACGAATAAAACGACGTTTGATTCTTTTCAGAAGGCTCCACCCACAGTTTGACATTACATTAAAGAAGTTTTTATTTCATTTAAAACTTCAGAAAATAAGATAAACCGAGAGATTCTGGACAAAAATACGACTGAAGTTTTTTACTTTAACTTCAATCATCATCTCCTAAAGCGACTGAAGGATTTTCTCTCTCTGTTGTTTTACTTCTTTGTTATTCATTCAAGTACAATATCCTGACATTGTTATGCTGTTGTTGGAATATTTTTGATTCTGATTTTTATGTTTATACATAAATACGTTTTATTATATCCTGTAATTATAATTAGGTATAAGTAAAGTATGATTGTTGACAGCACGGGGGGGGGGTTCTTTGTCTTGTTTGTGTCATTATGTGGAAAATACAATAAATATATGAAAAATTAAATAAACAAAACAAATAACACAAAAACAACAACAAACAGAAAAATTCTCTCAAAATTAAACAAAACAAAAGTGAAACATTTCAGAAAACAAAAGTAATTTACAGGAATCAAAATGAAAAGTTGAAAAATGAAGAGACATCCCTGATTGGACGATGATGTTTGTTCATCACTTTAACTTAGACGTCTTTATGATGAAGTGAGACTACAAACGTTCTGGTGTCATTTACAGACGTCTGGAAAACTCAATGTCATCAAGCAACTAGAAACATCCCATAATATTCACCTTTTCTGTTTACTTATTGATTCATTTTTACTTTTGTTTCTGAAATCTCAGGAGTTTTTACCGATTTGTTCTGCGTCTTCAATCTTTATAATCATCCTTAAAATGTTTTTCCATTGAGTGATTTGCTGATCTGATTTGACCTTCAGGGCCACCGTAGCAAAGAAAACACAAATCCAGACACGAGTCTGGAAGAGAATCCAGATCCCACCTGATGGATCAGAGGATCTCTGGTATTTCCGTGATCTCAGGTGATTCTTTCCTTCAGTGAATCAGATTCTGGAAGTTTACTTTGGATGGAGGATCGTTTCTGCCCCAAACCTGAAAATACTGCGAGAAATACAAGAACTTACAAATACTACAGACAGAGATTTAGGTCCTGATGAAGATCTGAGAGGAACCAGAACCTCTGATCCGGTTCTGAAGATCGGTTTAGTTCACGGATGAAGACCTGAAAGTTAAATCTGACAAAAACATGATCAGCAAATGAAAAGAAGTTTACTTAAAAATGAAATAAAAAATGTTGACAAATCACTGATCATCGTGAAATAAAGACGTTCAGTTGATAAGAATGTTAAACATCTCAGGAGTTTTTTCTCCTTAAAACTCTCCAAATGTCGGCGTGATGGAGGTCAGACGCCACATCAAAGTCTCGGACCACGCCGTCAAGCACAAAGCTCTCCAAACACCTGCAGAGACAAAGGCTGCAGCGTTCTTTGAGGGCGACTCCAGCAAACAGCTGATGATGTTGACTCTAGATTAACACTCGGCGAGACGGAGAGAGTCCCAACAAAAGGGGACATGATGCTGTTTGCCGGGCGTGTCACAGGAATGCCGCCTTTGGAGGGAAACGTTTGCTCAGGACTGAGTGCTGCGTGCACGGCTCTACGTGCACGGCTCTACGTGCACGGCTCTACGTGCACGGCTCTATGTGCACAGTTCTACGTGCATGCCGAGGCAGAGACAAATCAAAAAGGAAGCTGTGATCTTCCTCATGAACATTGTCATGATGCCGAGGTCACGAGGAGACCTCTGTTAGACACCAACTGTTGGCTCCTCCCACTGGAAGGAGCAGAAGTAATAATAAGCCCCGCCCATCATCTGGTCGGGTTTCAGGAGAACCAAAGATTGAAGTGGACCAGACTTCATGCTTTGCAGTTCCAGCTGCTGCTCTTAGGGGGCGCTGTCGTCTAGAACGAGCTCTAATGAGGATGGAGAGAAGAAGGAACGTTTCAGGTCCTGCTGGGTCTCCTCTCTGAAGAAGCTCCTGCTGCTCCTCACTGCTCCTCCTTTACCCAGCATGCACTTCCAAACTTCTTCAGATTCAGGTTCTCCTCCGAACAGACAGAACTCACAGCACCTCCTCTCTGAGGTCCACCTCCTCTCTCTGGTTCTCCTCCTCTCTGTGGTTCTCCTCTGTGGTTCTCCTCCTCTCTCTGGTTCTCCTCTGTGGTTCTCCTCCTCTCTCTGGATCTCCTCTCTGGTTCTCCTCCTCTCTCTGGATCTCCTCTCTGGTTCTCCTCCTCTCTGGTTCTCCTCTCTGTGGTTCTCCCCTCTGGTTCTCCTCCTCTCTTTGGTTCTCCTCCTCTCTCTGGTTCTCCTCTCTGGTTCTCCTCCTATCTCTGGTTCTCCTCCTCTCTCTGGTTCTCCTCTCTGGTTCTCCTCCTCTCTTTGGTTCTCCTCCTCTCTCTGGTTCTCCTCTCTGGTTCTCCTCTGTGGTTCTCCTCCTCTCTGAGGTTCTCCTCCTCTCTGGTTCTCCTCTCAGGTTCTCCTCTCTGGTTCTCCTCCTCTCTCAGGTTCTCCTCTCTGGTTCTCCTCCTCTCTGGTTCTCCTCTGTGGTTCTCCTCCTCTCTGAGGTTCTCCTCCTCTCTGGTTCTCCTCCTTTCTTTAGTAAACAGGTCCTACATAAGGTCTTCTGATGCTCCATGTTTTTCTCTCATGTTTGGTCTTCTTCCCTTCAGAAAGTCGTTCTGTGTCCACACTGAAGTGAGGTGTAGCGGTTAGCCCCCTCGTCTCACAGGGAGAAGGTTCAGGTTCGAATCCCCCTGATCATTTCTGTGTGGAGTTTGTGTTCTCCTCGTGGATGTTCTGTTTTTCCAGCTCATCTCCAAACCAGAAATGATTTTTTTTCTATAAACTCAAATCAGAGAATAGTCTGTGTTCAGATCCAGTGGCTCAATGTGTTTCTTTGATAATAATTTGTCTTCTTTCAGCCTCTCAAGAGAAGGTGAGTTTCACTGGAAGTGTTTCCCTCTCACCTGTTGACCCTCAGGTGAAGTCTGAATGACCGTCCTTCACAGGAAGTGGTTCCTGACTCCTGGAGATGCTGCGGAGCGGCACATCCTCGCTCTGCAGCCGACGCCGTCTCCTCCCGGCAGATTCCACCGCAGAACGGCGTCCTGACAAACGCAGCTGATTCTCCCTCAACGTGTAATTTTCTCATTTAGCTCACGAGCGTTTGGCCCGGCACCAATTAGCCGGCTGCCTGACCCCCGGCGTCGGGGGATGCGGCACACCTCAATCAGCCCCGCCTCCCTTCTCTGCTGCCATCAAATCACGGCTGTATACATAATTCATCCACCTGGGCTTTGGACGCTTGTCATAACCCTCTCTTACCTGGAGAGTGTGATTACATGTCGGCCCGGCGCTCCAACGGCGTCAGAAATCTTCCTCCTCCGGCTGCAGCGCTCCATCACGTTTGGACGTATGGAGCTAAATTAGAGCCAAAATGAAACCCAAATAAAACAGATTGACGAAAATGTTGAAGTTTGGCCCAAAAAAAAAAACAAACAAACAAAAAAAAAACATTTGCTATTTTAAAATAAACTTTCAGCTTCAAATGTTCCATTTATAAGGTTCAAACCTCAAAATTTTAAAACTTTTTTTCTGCTTCAAATTTTTTTTTTCAGTTTAAACTCATTTTTTTGTTGAGAATTTTTAAGTTTTGTGATTCGAAAATGAAAAAAAGGTTTTAAAATTAAAATTTTGAGTTTTGAAACCTAATAAAACCGCAGAGCATTTGAAGCTGAAAATAATTACGTTTATTTTAGAATAGAAACAAAGTAATTTTTCTTTCTTTTTTGCCAAACATCAATAATATTTTTTTTAATTTGTTTTGTTTGGGTTTCAAAAATATTGACCCCAATTTTATGGAGCTAAATTGGAGCCAATATTATTTTATTTGGCCAATAAAAAAATATTTTTTGCAATTCTGAAATAAATGTAATTATTTTCAGCGTCAAATATTTTGAAGTTTTTTTAGGTTTTAAACCTCAAAACTTCGATGTCAATTTTTTTTCAGTTTGAACTTATTGTTTTTGTTTGTTTTTGAAATTTTCAGATTCGATAATGGAAAAAAAAGTTTAGAAATTTTGAGTTTTGAAACCTAAAAAATGAACATTTGACACTGAAAATAATTACATTTATTTCAGAATTTCAAAATTATATTTTTTGGCCAAACATAATTATTGTTTCATTTGGGTTTGAAATAACATTGGCTCCAGTTCAGCTCCATAGCCGTCTGGCCGCTTGAGAACTGTCCTTCACCGTGTGGTGCAGTACCGGATCTCTCCATGGGGGGGTGGGGTCACCCCTCCTACAGTCACTTGTTCCTTCATGAGACCCTTGGCTGTCATGGGGGGTTAGGATGTAAGGGCATCAGTGCGGGCAGACGGACGTGTGTTCTGACCGGATTTGGATTCCTGATGAAGATGATTTGGATTTCACGCGGTTGCAGGAGTCCGTCCTGTGCACGTCTCTCTGCTCCTTCGTGCACGCGCCTCTCCTTCTCGAGGTTGCCTCTGCCCCCCACCAGGCAGCTCTTGGCCTCCTCCTTTCTCTGCTCAAACCATCCATTCTGTGTGAGTAATCAGAGCTGTGCCTCCAGGAGCCAGCCAAGCCTCTCATCCTCGGCTGCTCAAGAGCTGCTTTAATTAACCATCATACCACAGATGGGATCGATTTTTTTCTCCCCTCTCTCTCTTTCTGCTCCGCTCTGCCATACACAAGTCCTATAATTGCACTGGAACGGTGCCAGGCGCATGCGCATGCGCGGCCCCTCAGCCTCTGGCCTCACCTGCTCAATACCTTATTAGTGTCAGGATCTGTGGAGACTCGTTGCAGATTAACTAAAGAGATGTGGGATTGATTTCTGCCCCCGCAGATAAGATTGAAGTTGGGGGGTCAGCAGTGACAGCGGGAGGGGGGGTTCTGCGGCTGCAGAAATCTGGATGCGTCTGCGCATCCCCCTCTGCAGCAGCAGATATGAGTGTGTTTGCTAATTTGCTATTGGAAGACCCACTTGAGCCCCCCCCCTCATTGGTTTTCATGCGGAGCCTCGACAGCCTCGCGCGCCTCCGTGTCACATTCCATCCATACAGATGAAACCCGGAGAAAACAGAGAAATGAGAAAACACCCCCTCCAGCAGCAATCTTCATGCCCCCTCACAGATTGTAATCTGGCGCCATAATAGCCTCAGAAATGACCCGCTCTGAGAAAGCGGCGGGAAAACGGCGTCCTATTGATTATTCATGGCTCTGGCGGCTGCCGCGCGGCGCTCAGGTCTGCTGCTGGAGGGGGGCAGCCCCTCCCCGGGAGGGGGCTGTAATCACAGTCTGAAGAGCGGTGTCAGCTGGGCTCTCCTCTGTTTGCTAATAGCGGGGGGGTCAGGCCGCGCGCACAGACGAGAGCGTTTGATCCCCAGGTAGGGGCCGCCGAGGGACGGGGGCCACACGCTGAATACTAACAGGTTCGCTTTCATCTGAGTGTCTGACCCCCGATGGCATCTGCGTCCGGACGGGCTGAAGCTGGAGTCTGAAACGGAGAAGACTGAAGCTGGTTTGGATGTTTTTGGAGTCGGTCATCATGTCCAGAAACGATTCCATTCGCATTTGATTTCAATTCTATTCTGAGTTTAAACATTTAAACTAATCTGTTCAGAAATCCAATAATAAATGTTTAGAATATATTGATATTAATCTGATCAGATCCTGTAAATGTATCAGTGAAATAATCAGATTGTTAATATCATCCAGAGTTACATGATTCTCTAAAGGAGAAGTTCTAACTAAAATGTTCAGATCATTAACATGTAAACATTGTTCTGCTTCTCCTGGAGGACGTTTCTGTTTGGACACTAGGTGGCGATGGCGCTATAGCATTACAGCTTATTCTAGAAGAAGAAAGAATGAGGAGAAAACAATGTTTTAGATCACAAATGGTTACTTTAAGAATATTTCTTTAAGAGTTTGTAAAATTCATATAAAGATGTTCATTTAGTCAGAATGTTTATGTTGACCGAGCGTTAGCACTAGCCGTCCTATGGGAAATCCCATTACAGTTAGCATCAAGCTAGCGGACTTTAGCTTTAAATCGATTTACATTTTTATGAATCTGTTAAGCTCAAATCGACTTAAATCGGTTTTATCCATCCTAGTTTGAACGAGTTCTGGCTGCAGAACCTTTATAAAGAAAATTAAGATTAAAACTGATCAAATGTTGTGAATCAGATGAAAAGATCCTGTTTGAAAAAAATCGTATTTGCGATATAGAAAATACGCTGGGCGGGGCCACCAGCTCCATGCTCCGCCCCATTCAGATGCAGACCAATAGATCCATGAACCTCTTTGTACAGCTGGATAGCTCTGATATCACTGTAAAAAGTGAAACACTGGACCAGTTAATAAAAGTTTGTTATATTTAAACATTTTTGTTTTATACAATTATATCTTTAAGTTAAATTTAATGAAAAATAATGTTCATTGATCTAATGTCTCCCTTTTTACAGTGTATTTCTCTGTTACTCTGGAGGTGTGGGGCTGTAAGCTAGAGGGAGACAGATGGACGACAGCATGATGGGGCGGGATTTCTCTACACCAACCGCCCGCCCACAATGAACTGCTGCCGCTCTGCAGAAACTATGTACTGATTTTTAGATTTGATCTTAGAAACATAATGAAAAGATGACCGGAACGGTTTGAAATAGATCAGAAGAGTCGCAGTGGGACTTTAAGCGTCACGTTTGATCCCAGCAGAACAAAAAAACAAAGTGAGTAATGAGACCTTTCCTCCTCATATCAGACGAGCCGATGCTCCAAAACCCAAAACATTTCCTCTGAGTGTTAGCATGCAGCAGCGGTCAGACTCTCACAGAAATGAACATTAAAGAGCGTTCAAAGACGCACTGTAAAAGTGAGTTCTGTCATTTATTTTAAATGATTTCGTTTTCATCTAATTAAAATTCTGGGTTGTCGGTTTACTCAACTTTAAAATGTAATTTTATAAAAAAACAATATTTTAAATGTAACAAATGACAGAAGTTTTATTAAATGATCAAAAGTTTCACTTAGAAAGTTTTTGGATTAAAGTCAAACAAATACAAAAGAAATTTTAGAGAATTTTCTTTGTACAGTTGAATTAGTTTTTCATGAAAATGTGACGAATTTCTTCGGAAGCGTTTCTCCTCACAGGAAGTCAGAGATGGGATCCTCACACACTTCCTGTTTCTGCAGCATCCCTGAAGCTCTGATCGGGATCGGAACACTTGATTCTAAACACAAACACGGATCCTCATCCAGAAGTAAACTCTGAACAGGAACTCGGGGGGCTGAGTGTTTACGGACTCGTGGTGGAGCGTCCGGCGCTCCAGGGCCCAGCTGCCCGGCGTCCTCGTGCGTGATTTCCTCGTCTCCGGGCAGATGGAGTGTTTGTGTCAGAGCGGGGGCTGCGTGATTGCCCCCCGCCCCGCAGGAGCGGAACGGGATCAGGTCAATCCGTGAGATTAGTCTGAACCGAAATGGAATCATTTCAGAGATGGACGGACCGCGGGAAAAGATCAAAGGATGACCGGCGCTGTCTGAGCGCGGCTGCACGCAGTGATGGAGGAGGGCGCAGACAGCCTGCAGGTGAAGGTGAGATCTTCCTCACGCGCCTGATGACTCTTCAGCAGAGCGTGGCGCCTGAGGGGGCGGGGCCTCGCAACAGCTGACAGCTTGTCTTGTTGTGATGCCGGACTCCATCCGGGGTCAGAGACCCTCAGGACCCTCCCTCCCTTTCTGCTGCGCACCGCCTGCTCCCTGTGTCTGCGTCTGCGCAGACGGGGCTCACCTGCGTGTTTTCAGGTGGACCGGATCCCCGGATGAATGAAGAGTGATTGAGTGCAGCACTCCAGCCCCCCCACAAATCAGAGGGTTTGCAGTGGGAGGCGGGGGGGGCCCCGCGGGCCTAAATGAGGTGAGGGGAAGTGGAAGTGTCCGGTGGGGGGTCTCTGGGAGGAGGGTGTTGGGGGCGGCGGCGCTCCGCCCGGCCCAGTGCGCGTGCGCGGGGCTAAGTGTCTCATCAGCATCCAGCTCAGGTGCTGCGGCCCACGCGCCGCTCTGCCCTGACTTGATTGTAATTGCCTGAATTCAGCTCCCGCTGCTCCCGCCGGCAAAAGCGCAGAACATTTAACCGCAGAGCGGCGCGCCGGGCGCCGCGCAGCTGACTGCCTCTCGTCGGAGCCCGGGGGCTGCGGGGGGATCCTCTCGCGAGGTGGGGGAGGGCGACAGGTGCGCGCTCCGCTAGGCTGCGGTCTGGGTGAGAGATGCAGACCGTTCAGCATCTCTACTTATTTAAGCTCCGTCCCGGGCTTCCCGCTCCTCCACAGCTCCGCAGAGGTTAACCTGGAGAAGTTGGCCTGTGGCTCTCCTCTTCCCGCCATAATAGGCCTGTCAGTAATGAAGAACGAGCTGGCTGCCAACAGGTGGTCTCTTTAGAGGAGCCGAGCCGGGTACTCAGGATGTGGAGGGAAATGTGTCAGAATCTAATGTTCCGCGCACTGAAAAGCTGTTTTCTGCCTTTTGTTCGCAGCACAGATTCAGCCGTGTTCCTCATTGTTCGGCCCACAAACGAGCAACAGTCTTTTTTGACACGGAGCCACGGATGAATAAAGCCTGGAGCTGACGAGTCACAGGAAAGAGCTCTTTCTGGAGAGCCCATTAAGAGTTTGTCAGACATGAATGGACTCGAATCCTCGGCAGAAACCGGACCGGACCGCAGAACACCAGGACCTGTGGAGCAGGTGTGAGCGGCGGTGGCCCGGCTGACTTCCTGATCCAGAGGTCTCAGCAGCAGGATGGAGATAATGACAGCCCCCCCCCAGATAAATGGGCAGATGATTGGAGGATCCGCTCCACCCCCCCCAGAGCCGCTTTTGTCCACCTCCAGAACCCATTTGTTCCACTGCCTCCAATTTGTCCTCATTAACCCTCATAAGAGAACCCGGCCTGAGACAAAAGCCCCCCAGAACAATGACCCCCCACCCCCATCCACAGCTCAAGTGCCCCTTTCCCAGCAGCATTGTTGCCCCCCGTTCGGCGGGGGGGCTCCAGAGATGGACCCCAACGAGCAGGGCACACCTGAAAGGAAACGTCTGCAGCCTCTCCCCAGAAACCCCACAATGCACTGCTCCACGCCGCATTCAGTCACTCCATCAATCAGGAATAAATCCTGACAGGAGGAACAAAGAGCGGGAAGAAAGGGACGGGGGGGTACAGTAGAGACGTGAGAAAGTTCAGCTGCTCCTGAACCCGCCGGTTCTGTCGGACTCAGGCAGAGTCCGTCCAGAACCTTCTGCCTAAACGGGTTCAGAGGAACCGGATTCTCTGAGGGACGATGAGGCTGAAGATCAGCTTCAGGCTGAAGATCAGCTTCAGGCTGAAGATCAGCTTCAGGCTGAAACAGCAAAACGCTTCAACGTCTGTTTATTTCATCATGAAACCCATCAAACCACAGAAGAAGAAACAGACGGAGGTCAGAGACGTCAGTCTGACCCAACTCAGTGAGGCTGGTCTACGGAGACGCGTGTGGACGGGCGTCCCGCTGCACGCCGCTCTAATGGCCCCGCCCACTTCCCAAACGGACGCGCAGCATTCAGGTCATTTATTTAATGATGTTGGGAGAGCGGCGCCGCGGAGAGCAGAGACCACGACGCACACGTGCACGTGTTTATGTGCACACACATACATGCACACGCGCACATGAATGTAAACGTCCACACATGCACAAGCGTGTGCACATAAACACATACATGCTTATGTGCACACGCCTATCCACACAAACATAAGCACACGTGCACGTTTATGTGCACAAACACACACCCATCAACAGACATACACACATGCACATACATGTGCACAAAAACACATACACGTGTTCATGTGCACACACCTAATCAGACACACACATACATGCACACGTGCACATTTATGTGCACACACTTATAAACACACATACATGCACGTGTTTCTGTGCACACACATTTACAAACACACACAGATCCGTGCACGTCCATCAGAGGTTGCAGGAAGTGGTGCGCGTGTGCACGTGCGCGTGCGCGTCTGCTGAGGATAATGTCAGGTTTGAATCCGTACTCATTACTGGATCCCATTTGCCGGCTCTTTTGTTCCTGCCGAGCGCTTCCTGGATCGTCCTGATTTGAAGTGACAGCCGCTGAGAATGCCGCTAATGAAAGGTGAGCCGATAACGTGACAGGTGAGCGCATTAGCGCAGCCATTGTTTGGTTTTTTGGAGAGAGAGCATCACAGCCCGCAGTCGCTCCCGCATCCCGGCCCGAACGCCGTCGCCTTCTTCATCAGGGCGGCTCTCACGGCGCTGATCTTCTGGTCCAGTTCCGTCAGGCTGCAGGCCTGTGGGGGGAGGGGGGGTCAGAGCGGGAAATCGTGAAGAGGCTCGTCTACGACGGACGAGGGGGGGGGCTCACCTGAGTGAAGGACGGCTTCGGCCGCTTGTGCAGGTGATTCTGCAGAGAGAAGCTGCAGTTTAGAGCAGAATAAAAGCACAGAACCGGGTCGATTCGGACCGATTCTACCAATCTGGAGAACTGAGTTCATGTCAAAGTTTGCGTTTTACTCTCAGAGGAATCGATCAGACAGTAGAGGCAGTAAACAGGGGGGGGGATAACTCTCAGCGCTCCAGTTTGGACCGGCTCTTAAGGAGGACCAGGGGCTCGTCCGGGAACACAAAGGAGCTCCATCTTCTCCGGGTCATTCACAGACACTCCACAGGTCCTGCTCTGCCTGCACAAACATGCAGCAGATGGAGAGCGGCAGCACGCTGAGCAGAGAAATACCGCCGTGAAGAGACGCTGCGTCTCAAGCACTCTCAGGCAGCCACGCCGCGGACCGACTCCTTCAGACGGCGAGACGAGGAGCGCCGACGAGGAGCGCCGACGATCTGCAGCAGCTCTGGTCCGAGTTAAAGACGTCCTGCTTCATGAGAGGACGGCGGAATGACGGCAGTAGAAAAACATGGCGTTCCCTCGCGTCCTCTTCAGTCTCATTACCAGCCGGTTGTTGATGGCGGCGGCTTTAGCCGAAGCTCGGACTACAGTCACAGCGGAGGCTTTAAGGCCTTCACATACGGAGGCAGGACTCGCCCGGCGCTGTAGAGTGGGCGCCGTCTGTCATCCGTTGAAGAGTGAACGTGAAGCGCTCTATGTGGCTTTTCCTGCGGTGGAACCGTAGCCTTCCTTTAATAAACATAAACGTACGTTCTGACTAAATGAACATCTTTGTATAAATTTTCCAAACTCTTAAGGAAAAAGTTTTAAAGTTTTAAAGGAACCATTTGTGTCTAAATCAGCTTTATTCATGTGAGGGCCACAGAACTGTTTCCTTCTGTGATAGGGGGCGGGGTCAGTTTGTAGGGTAACAGGAAATGCTGGCAGATCTTTACGTCCGTTCACTAAGGCGGGTTTCTGTGGTCAACTTTACCGCCATCCACACTGTGACCCAAGAACACGCCTACCCAGAACCTGTCAGTGACCCACCCGTGTCGCTCAGAATGACCACAGCGGGATCATCTGAGGCTCGCCGCTGCTGCCAGCGAGAAATGGTCGAGCAGAGACTTCAGAGAACTTTCTACAGATTGTGGAACTTCGTACACAGAAGGTGCAGAGATGATTTCTGATGAGCGTTTCAACTTTTAACTCTGACTTATGGTGCAGAAAATACAGAATATATATAAAAATATGAACTTTAACAGCAAGAAAGAATTCTGCAGTGGACCAGTGACAAAGGGTCAAAGGTCAGAAGGTTCTACTGCTTCAAACAGGAAGTGATGTATGAAGGCAGAGCGTGCACGCCTGCTGGATCGTTTCAGCCTCTGAAACTTCAGACTCAAGCAGCAGCGACGCTGATGAGGAGAAAGGAACTTTGGGTTCCTGCATGTGTGTTTCGGCTCTGAGCTAAAGCGCTGCAGCAGATGACTATTTTTACCTCCACAGCGGCACGCGAGCGCCAGCCGCAATAGCAGGGACTGAGCAGCTGTAGAGTGGGCAGGTGGGAGGTGAAAATCATCCAGCAAATCATAGAGCAACACTTTGATGATACGTTAGAAAGAGCAGATGACACATTAAAGCGCCGCTAACTGTACGACGCGCAGACATCCGGCCTCAGCGGCAGCTGAACGCCGACCGAGCGCGGCGGCGTGAAGGTGAGCCGTCATTGTCGACATTTGCAGACATTCAGGGTTATTTTTAGCTGGCAGGAGTTTCAGCAGCTGGAAGGTACAGAGGTAACCAATCTCAGCCTCAGAGCTCCGCCCCCAGCCTCAGAGCTCCGCCCCCAGCCTATCAAACTGCGTTCCCTGTGATGTGCAGAGGTAAGGGCTCACCGTGGACTGGAAGTACTCGGGCGACAGCCCCTCCAGCTCCAGGATCCGATCCTCCAGCTTCTTCAACCTGTGGAAGACGCTCAGAGGAACCGGTCCGGCTGAGGAGACAGAACCTCCGGTGAACACCAGCAGAACCGTCACTGATGCTTCACTGAAGCGACGGTCAGGATCAAAGACAGAAACAAGTGGAGCCAGATGCAGTTCACCAAGTCACCACCAGGGGTTAGTTACACATGAGAGTCTCACTGATGTCAAATGGAGCAACTTCACATCAGAAATTCCAGAAGGAAACTTTAAATCATTAAATTCTACTGGCAGATAAATTCAGAGCTCCTGATTGGACAGACACGCATGTCAATCAAACGGCTGCAGACGAGACGGCGCCGACATCATCAAAATATCCAGCTTTAGCTTGTTTTTATTTTTTATATTCATTTATAAGAATAACGCAGACAAAGAATCATCTGGACAGTTTGTTTGAGATAATTCATAAACACTAAAAGCAGTATTTAAACTGTGATTGGTATTGTTTTTACCATGGGGGGGGGGGGAACATGCATGCAAGGAAACCGTCAGTTTTTTATTTATTTTATTCTTATTACTTCTTTTAAGAAATCCTCAGAGTTTGCAGAGCGGTCTCTCCGCCAGATTGTTTCAATGAGTGTGTACTTTATTTTGAAGGTTTGAACGTTTATTTTGAAGGTTTGAAGTTGATCAGAAATAAATCAAATGGAATCATGTTTCTGCTCCTTTGACACAGAGCCTCTCTAGGTAAGAAATGCTTTTTGTTGTTCATTAACAAATCTTAACATTTTAAAACGAGACGCAGTAAGAATCCTCACAGGAATAAAACAGAAGAAGACTATCGATCGATTAGATTTTGATTTATCCTCCAACATTACAGCACATAGTTCAGGATTTTAACTATTTTATTCAGATCTACTGGGTGGACTTGAATAAACTAATAAACTAAACTGGCATTAAAAACAATCAGAATTAGAATACTTTAACTAAAGCTTAGAATGAGAACAAACTAAAGTTTACTGAAGGTGATGTCAAAATGGAGCAAAAACATTATTGTTTGTTTCTTCAGAAATACAGACGTGTATAAAACTGTAAAAACTTTTGTTAAAGCTTAAAATGAGGAAAAAGTTCATGTTTGGGCCGTCAGTCGAAATAACGTTTTTTGTTCTTGTTTTTAGAGATTGGGGGCGGGGCTTCCAGCTGCTGATGTCTAGCCGCCATCTTGTTTTCTGCAGCCGGTCCTCTTGAATCAAACAGATCCAGACACATTCTAGAGCCGCTAGATCATAAATACAAACGATTCTGTTCCTCATCCGTGTGGACGGGACAAAAAGGGGCGGAGTCACAGTCTGCAACCATCCAATCATCTAATAAATACTCTGATTTATACTACAGTGAAAAGAGATGAATAAGGTTTGAAAACTCCTCCTGTGGTTACAGGGTGAAGTTCAACGGCTCCACTTAGACTCCGCCTCCAGGCAGACGGCTGACAGTTGTCATTTAAACGTTCTTCTAAATCCATGGAGACTCGTTTTCCTCTCACCTGACGGGAGTTTCAGGTGAGTCTCGATGTTCTGCAGTCGCTCCTCTATGGCTGCGTTTTCACAGTCTCGGATCGCCCCGCCCCTCAGCTGCTCCCCGGCCTCTGTGGGACCCCCCCCAGGACCACCAGTCTGGGGCCCATAAGTGTTCACAACCCGAGAAACTGGAAAAAGGAAAAAGAACAGGCTGTCAGTCCAGGTAAACCACAGGTGAGAACATAGGCATGGATTACAATCAGACATTTACAGGTAACACGTGTTCACTGACATGGGCGGGGCTACTTTACTGACTGTTTTATTCAGAGCAAAACTGTTTCATTTTTTTCTGTTTTCTTCAGAACGGAACAGTTTCTTTGCTTACTGACTGTTTCTTCAGAACCGATCCGTTGTGCTGTTTACTGACTGTTTCTTCAGAACCGATCCGTTCTGCTGTTTACTGACTGTTTCTTCAGAACCGATCCGTTCTCCTGTTTACTGACTGTTTCCTCAGAATCGATCCGTTCTCCCATTTACTGACTGTTTCTTCAGAACCGATCCGTTCTCCTGTTTACTGACTGTTTCTTCAGAACCGATCCGTTCTGCTGTTTACTGACTGTTTCCTCAGAATCGATCCGTTCTCCCGTTTACTGACTGTTTCTTCAGAACCAATCCGTTCTGCTGTTTACTGACTGTTTCTTCAGAACCGATCCGTTCTCCTGTTTACTGACTGTTTCTTCAGAACCGATCCGTTCTCCTGTTTACTGACTGTAAACAAAGGTTACCTGTGAGGGAAACTCTCACCTTTGACGTGGCTTTTGAACCCCGGATATGGCGTGAAAACGGCGTCCGTTCTGGCGCAGCTGTTCTCTGCACAGAACCACATCGCATGAAAACGAGCTGAAGATTTCTAGATATAATTAAAGAGCATTTGAATCTGTTTCTATCTATATCACACTCCAGCTCCTCCTGATTTCCATTCGGCTCTCAGCCTTTGAATTTCAAAGAGCTCCTCCGTCTCACGCCGCCGGAGCGAGCGAGCGGGTTGTGTTTTGAGGCCGGGTGTGTTAGCTACTTCAACCCCACTCTTGGAGCAGTTCAGCCTGACCTCTCGCCTGTGGAAATCAGCTCTCTCCCAAACATTGGCAATCTAT
>NC_050533.1:472949-500087 GCF_002922805.2 Oryzias melastigma | reverse complement strand
CTGATTGCAGTCGATCACGTTGCAAAACTCGCGCACATTGTTTTCATTGATCTCCATCTGCTTGCGCTCCATAAATGCAGATATTCTTCGCTCAATCTGGGGCAACAATAAAGACACAACACAGATTATCAGACACATGATGATGATGAGGCTGACGTCAGGACAGTTTAGTCAACCAAACATTACATTTGTTTACCAGAAATGAAAGAAATTCTTTCAGGTTTGGAAAACCTGGAACCCTCCAGCCATCGTGACAGGACAGAATCTGAATTCTGTTTGCTCGGCTACCAAAATAAATGCACAACAGAATGGGGCCTCTTGTCCTTCATCTACATGCAATCTCAGGGTAATGAGCATCCACTTCATGATGCATCAAGGACCTGGCCCTCTCTCAAACCCTCCAGCTACGCGGTCCGCTCAGCCCAACCGCGGCACTAAAGGAGCCCTCGCTCTCCGTCGGACCCGGACTATCAGGGCTCCATCAGGCATTTGCCTCACGTCATGTGCACGTCCTCGTGAGCAATTACTTATGATTATTCATTTGCTTGGCAGAGTGTGAAGAGCCTCTGAAATGTCACTGGCAGAACAGCTGAGAGGAACCAACCTCTGATTTCCCAGCTTTGATCTGAACCATGACGTCAGCAGCCGTCATCTCTTTCTCTGCAGCCTCCGAGCTTTGGCAACCGTGAACGGGCGCGCGCTCCCTGACCGGCGACGTCCTCGCGGCTTCTTCTGACGCGCTGCTGTTTGTGGAACTGTCCACCAGCAACTTCAGGTCCTCTGAAACCAACTGAACAAAGAGGAAAAATCAAACGTTTCACTATCATTCAGAACATCAAACTATTTACCTGAAAACTGCCTGAGTTACCAAATGAGAGCTTGTGCTTTGAGCCAAACAGCAAAATGATGTCATTTCACCAAAAGAGACTCCTTTACCTGTAATTTAGCGATGTGATCCTGCAAACAGGCGTAGACCCGAGCAGCTGAGGACAGCTGAGGGTTGACCTCCATTCTCAGAGCAGCTTCACCCGAATTCAACTGCAGAAAAATCAATAGCTAATAAATACAGAATAATATAAATAACAACAATAATATAAATAACATGCAAACTAAATATCATTTTATCATTTATATATATTTAGTGATGCGAGATCAGTAACTCATTCACTTTTGCTGTTAAACCAGAATGTCAGTGAAACATTTGTTGTTGTCAATAAAGATTAAAAAAAAACATTTTTGCTCATTTTACTATCTGTCCACGGAGACGTTTTTGTTTTATTTATTTGGATGACTTCTCTTCATCTCTACCTGTTCTCAGGTGCATGTGCGCGCGCTCTTCATCTCTACCTGCTCTCAGGTGCATGTGCGCGCGCCCACACGCGCATGTATGAGCCTTTTTACTACGCCGAGAATAGAACGCGAAATGAGCGAGATAAAAAAAAAAGATAAATAAATCTCAATTTATCAAATAAAACAAACAGATAAATATCAGGAAAAAAATAAAAGGACTTATTTACAATAAAAACACAAGTTTATAGAGTTTGGAGCAACATTTAATCCCAAACAAAGTCAGGAATGAATGAAAAAGACCGGCAGACCGGCTCTGGGTTTATGCTAATTGACCACGCGGCTAAAAACATTAGCATTCGGCTAACGGAGGGAGAAGACCGCGCGCGCGTTCGCGGGGCACCGGCGCGAACGGACCGAACCGACCTGTCTGTGGAGGTCTGAGAGCAGCTTCAGGATCGCCGCCACGCAGTCCCCGCAGCTGGACACCCCGGAGGGCTCGCGGGGAGGAGGAGCGACGTCTCCGAGCAGCGCCGCCGAGTCCGCCATTGCGGTTCAACGAATGCTGCGCGCTGATTGGCTGAAGGGGCACAAGCGCAGATGTCATGATCCACATGGCGCATGCGTCACACTCGCATACGTCAAAAGCACATTATTATTATTATTATCATTATTATTCATAAACCTGCTCCAGGTCTGGAGGAAGACCAAGAGGAGGTTGATGGATTCTGTATTTTTTACTTGACATATACATTTGAAATGGGAGGACGAAGCCAAACATTTCGTTTCATCTCAGAAGATGGACCTCCTTTCCAGTACGTGTACAGATTCAAGCAAACAAAAAATCAGCAAATAAAAGTAAACAAAACTAAGTTGACATTGAAAGATGACACAACACACATTCATACGAAACACACTGGCTCACAATATACACCTCTAACAATTCACAACAAAAGCGAACACAACAAAATGCAGTGGATTCCATTTGGAAAAAAATGACATAAATACAAATACAACACCTTAAAATAATTATATAAAATAAGAAAAACTAGAAACAATGTGAGCTCAAGATGAACCAAAAGAGCTTGTGTAAATGCTTGGAAGAATTATAGAACATAAGGAGTGAGGAAAGTTGATCCAGTCATTTGGTGAATCAAAACAAAAAGTAAGATTGTTTGTTAATTCTTGGTGCAGAAAAAGACCCTGAATATTGAGGTGTAGGTTATGTTGTAATGTATAGAGTACCAAGTACTGTCTAAGATAAGGAGGGAAGTCAAAATAAATACAAACTAGATATACAGCATTACCTGCTATGATGCTAGTGTGAATGCTGTAAGCTGAATGTGGCTCCTGAAGATGCTACGGCTGAAAGCTGAAAACACTGAAATTGATAGCTAACTACAAATGCATAAGCTGATGGCTGAAAGCTTGCTAAAATATTAGCTAAATGCCAAATTAGACCCCCAAAAATATAGAAAAATGTCTAATTTTGCCACTATTTTAGCATAATCCTAAAATATTATTTTATCCATAAATCTGCCTAAAAAATGGAACAATATCTAAATTAGCCAAAACAGCTAGCATAATGCTAAAATATTAGCTAAACTCTAAATTACCCTGAGAAACCCCCGTAGTTATTTAACATTGTAAAGGTTGAACGGCGTCTCTAGCTGAAAGTATTTAGAAATTCACAAGTTTCAAAGTACACAAAGTTTTTTGAAGGATTTAAGCAATTTCTCCTTGATTTCCTTTGGGGCATATTTCACTCTGTATTTCAAAAACTTTATGAAAACAAAAAAACAAGCAGTAATGTCCTGAACACATCTGAATGTTTTGACACCAATATTACTGAAACCTCTGAAAGTGTGATTGAGTTTTTAAGAGCTCTAGAAGGTACGTGAAGGAGAATCACTGTAGTGAGAACTGGAATATGTTTAGAATAAATCACATTACATACATCATTCATGTTTACTTATTCTTAAGGACCATCTTTTACGTTTTACTGTAAATGTATTTTCAAAACCCATTTTATTGAATTTTATTAAATTGAGTAATTTTTTGTAAGTTTTAATCATCTTTCAAACATGTCAGAAACATTCAAAACTCCATTGTTAAAAATAACCAAAGCTGTTTTCATTTTTTTATCCAACTCAGGACTAACTTTTACTGGTTCTTTTATACTCAAGGGGAAAAAAAACAGAAATTGGATTAAAATGAAACCACTGTAACCCCAAAAAGTTAGAATTGCTCCAAAAAGTGAATCCCAAGAGTGTTCTTTCCTGATATAAATATCTGACTGACTGTTTTTTTACTTGAATACATTTCTAAAGTAATACTACTTTTATGCAGCTTCTGGGTTAGACTGTCATTCAGTCGAGATCTAAATGTTTACTTTTTTATTGTTTAAAAAAATACTTTATTTTCTACTCACAGAAAGGAAATTAAACCTTTTTCTGTATATTTCTGGGCTTTTGCAGAATCATAAAAAAGCAAAGCCCCACATCAGAATGTGGTAACTGTGTTCCTTTGAGCTGAATGAAGCTCAAATCAAGCAGTGTTTGCTCCGGAGCAGGAACGACGTTTGTCCGCTTCTGCAGAACTGGAGCAACAAAAAAGTGCATCAGAATTTAATGACGTTCTCATTTAGCTTCTTTTCAAACAGGTGAAAGACCGGTCAGTGTGCTACCAGAACATTGTCCCTCTGGCAGCACTGTGCAGCGGGGCATTGGGATGGGAACCTGGCCACAATAGCGCACTTTTCCGAGTTGAGTGACTGTGGGAAAATCTCCCTTCTCTATTCAGACATTTTTCCTTCTTTTCATATAATGAGGAGCAAGAATAATGAAGGCAACAACAGGAAAAGAACAATTGCAGGCAGAGAGACGGCACTCAGAACTCAATAATGCCCTGTAGAAGGGTTAATCATTTTAGGAAGGAGTCTGAAGACAAGCCTTTCTACTCTAATTCATCACTGAGGTGATATTTCCCCCCCCAGAGCAGGAAAGGGACTGTAGCACTTGACATGGTTTGACATGCTGAGTGGATCCTAAATGTTCCCACACAGCCAGGAGCTCAGAAAAGCTGCAGCTCTTTTTAAAAAGCGTCTTATTAAAATGAGCAGGAGCTGCTCTGGACGCTCCATGAGTCCTGGCGCTGCGCAGCGTCGTGTGTGGAACCTGTTAAAAGCTTCAGCAGAAGCTGTGAAAATCACACGTTAACGCTGCAAACGCCTAACAGGGTTTTAATCGGCGTGGAGTCCTGATGTGCAAAAATACAACAAACAGACAGAGAAAGAACAGCAACAAGAACATAAACATCCCTAGAGGATGTAGAACGGTCATTTCTCTGAAACTTTGTAGTCAAATTAAGAACAACAAACTCCAGGTTTTAGACATAGAGCTCCAACACAAAAGAAGGATGAATGTGTTTACATCTAGTTTGGATGTTAATTAGACCTAAACTCAGCTGGTTAACACGTTTCAGTTCAAATGTGTTTTAAAATGAAATGTTTCGTCCACTTTTCTCTTTCTGTCATTCATGAATGACGGTTTAAAGTCGCTGTGGATCTCGCCGCCGCCGGCCGCATCAGCCACCTGCAGGAGGCTGAAACGCTCGGCTCTCAGGCTCCACTGTGGCAGATGATGTTGACAGAGCCGCAGACGGAGGAAAAGGCCAGACTGAGGGGTCAGGGGAGAGGGCAGCACAATGCAGACCACAAGTGGGCTGCAGTGGGACGCTTTTGTCTCATCGTACTTAGAGAGGGATAATTAAATGTACTCCTGTCTTCTGGGCTCGGGACCGAGCCTCCAACCAACCGAGCGGCTGATTGTTTGGAGCCGGTGCTGCTGAATGAAAACGCTCTCAGTGGAGAGCGCCGTTGAATTCACTCACTTAACGAGAAACTAAATGAGAATGTTTTCAACCAATTCACACTGAAGGAAATCTCCAATGGATTGAAACTTTATTTTGAGGAGAACCTCGGTTCAGATTCCACCGTTTAAAAAAGCTGTTTGTTCTTTGATTTACTGTAACTTTTTAATTGTTCACAGGATAATTCCAGTAGATTTTAAAGGATCACGAGCCGCTTTTCTCCTTCAAAATCTACTGGAATTATCCTGTTAATGGTAAAGAGGTTATGTGTCACTGAAAATGTTAACAGATTGAATATTTCCTCACTGGAGCAGAGATTCTGTGACATGATCAAACTTTAAGACAAAGATTCAACCACATGTTTACATGATCTTATCTTCTATCTTAAAATAACTTCTTTTGATTTGGTTCATTCTGAATCTTCAGGGAGGGTTGATGATGTCACAAAATTCAACTTTATTTGTACAGCAGTTATCCTGCTGCAAAACATCTCCAAGTGCTTTCCACGATAAAATAAATAATAGTAAGATTTGACAAAATAGTATAAGTCACAGTTTTTGTCATAGTTTAGCTGAGGGTGCGACTTACACTCAGGAGTGACTTATTTGTGTGTGTTTTTTTACATAAATAGGCTCATATATTTGTTATTTGTAAACAGGTTGTTTCCTCTGACAACCACTAGAGGGCGCTGCATCTGTAGAAGTATCTGCTACTGACAGCAGCAGAAGAAGAACTGTCGTCCAAAACAAACATGGAAGAGAATCTGATTGTTTTCCTCTTAAACTTTGATATTTTTCTTATACAGATCAATAAATTAGTATTATTGTATTTATTTATTTTTTGCTACACTTGGCGGATTTATTCTGAAACGTCAGACTTTTCTCCCATAAGACTTCTACTCCTCGTGTTTTGTTCTTGCGACTTATACGCTGGAAAACACTGTAGTTAAAATAGCAACCATGATAAAAATAATGATAAAAACACACAAAAACACACACATCTCACAAGCACAATTGAATTAATTATCAGTAAAAATTCAATTCAGTTTTATTTATATAGCCGAAAAAATGTTTTATTAAATCAAATGAAAACATGTAAAAGTTACACTAAAACGAAGAGTTTAAGTTGACCTTCACAGAGGATGAAGTCCTCACACTCAGGTGGCTCCACAGGAGAGGCGATCAGCTGAACACCAGAGGACGGTGATGGAGGGCCGTCGGTTCTCTGGTGAAACTCCTAAGTGTGGATTAACAACACAACTTTCTGGTTTCTAAAGGTGCTTCAGGAGTCCTTTTGGGTTCCCAGAAAGGGTTGGTGCTCGGTTGCAGTGGATGCAGTTTATCTTTCACAAACAGCTGGAGAGGACAGATCGGAGGGAAGGACTCTGGATCTGCCAAAAGAAATCCGTAATGCTGAAAAGGGCCAGGAGTCTGCTGAAGAAAAGGTAGATCCATGGCAGCAGGAGCTATGAAGGTTAAGGAGTCCAGGGATTTATGGACCCTCCAGCCAAAACCGAAGAGTCATCATCTTCTGTCTGAGATGATTTCCCGTCACTGGAAAACATGTTTGCTTCTATTTGTGGTTTTCATAGGAAAGTCTGTAAATCATATTTGATCAGCTGAGCTTGTTTTTAAAGCTTAAAGTTCCCTCCCATGAAAATCCTGTTTTTAGAGTTTTTAACATTTTTCTTCTGAAAGAGAACAAATATAATAAGAAATCCTTTTGTTCTGTGAAAGCCACGCCCCCTCAGAGGAGATTTTGGACACAGAGGCTTCAGATCAACATGAAAATGTCTTTTTAAGACCTTCACCCCGGGCTCGCACCGCTAGCGTTACGGCTCTGATGAAAGCGCCGCCGTCTTTACGTAACTTTAAAGTGTGAGAGGAACTCCACTGCAGGCGTTCACGTCCTGCGTCTGCGGTCAGACCTCTGGACGAATCCGTTTCATTTGGTTCAAAGTTTCGCCGGACGTCGCAGCTGAACCGCAGCGAAGAAAGGGGAGATTAGCGTGAAGGTAAGTAGTTTGGAGTTTTGTGAGGTCGGCAGCAGAGTCTGTGTCTGCAGCCAACCAGCAGCTGATATGAGCCATCAGCTGTAGCTAGGCCACTCCCACATCACACCTGAGCTGTGACGCTCGGTGTGAGCCCGGGGTTAGGATGGGGGATTAAAAAAACTTCAGAATCATCATTAAAATACTATTGGGGATGATTTTACATTTTAAAAAATGTAATTTTAAGGTTGGAAGGCTTCTGAGCTGCAGGTCTTCCGCTCATGAAACCTTCAGTATGTCAGGAGAAAACCCACCAACCCCGAGGAAGAGCAGCTCCTCCACGACGGATTTATTCTCCGTGTCTTCAGTCTATTTGCAGGATTTTTGTCTGTCAGGAGAGCTGCTGCTGCACAGACAGTATGAAGAAGACAGGTGTGAAGTGGAGAGCAGACGGACGAGGAACTCAGCTGGGTCAGAGGCTCTTTTCCACAATCCCGTCTTCATCCTGGAGTCCGTTCTGTCCTCACTCAACTAGACCGACTGTCAGGTAGAAAACCAGTCTTGGCTCCTTAAGCTTCAGGTTTCACAGGCTGCAAACCCTCCCTGAACCATCACAGAGAAGAACATCTCTGCAGACTGTTGAGACGACAGGAACACCCACTCTATGGCCTGAAGGTCTACGTCACGACCATCAGGAAGGATTTGATCAAACTAAAAGAGGAAAAGGTTCGAGTTTTGATCTACCAGAGAACAGCACATGAGCTCCAGAGAGTTCGATGATGTTTCTGCATGACCAGAACCCGACCAGAACCAGCGGAAACCCCTCCTCCATCAAACCTCCATGAGGTAATGCGGTCAGAAGAGCCTGCATGATGGAATGGAGCCATTGACTCTGCTGCAGGTTAGTGATTTAAGCCCTTTGGCTGCACAGAGAATTAATGATATGGACAAAGCGCTAAGCATCCTCATAAAATGATTAACCTGCTTTTACTGAAGCTGCTGCTCCATTTCCAATCAGCGGGGAAAGATCCCGGTCTGCAGCACTTGAGCCCTTCCTGTGCAGCGACTCATTCAGCTAAATGCAGGCTCACGTGCACGAGGCCGCTCGCTGTGCACAAGCAACAAATGTGAGTCCATGAAAACCTGTGAGGCCGCAGTGAAAGTTCAGGATCCTGCAGCTCCAACATCCGAACTCCACATGGATCTGAAGCACTGAAAGTACAAATGTGTTTATTAACACAAATAAATCAAACTTTTTTAGATACGTTTTTTGTTTTTGCAGGAAAACAGAAACAAAAGAAACTTTATTAACACGACTTTATGAAGAAATCATCTGTTTTATTTCATGTTTTAGTTTGAAGGTGAACACGAACAGACAAGAAACTCTTCTATATCAAACACTGATCCAGTCCAACACAATATTTCTCCAACGGAGGTTTTATGCATCTGATGAAGACGGTAATCCTCTCCACTGACCAGCACTGCAGCACTAATGATTCTAGTGGTTCGGTCCGGTTGGTCCGGGTCGTCTCTCAGCCTTGAGCTGAGGAGTAAGTCAGTCGGCAGAGCCGTGTTGGTCCTCTGCAGCTGAGGCGCACTCAGCAGAGATGGAGCGCTGAAGTGCAGTGAGTCAGAGCTTCAATCACTCAGCAGTCTCTCCCTGAGAGGCTGTATGTTGATGGTTTCCTTCAGATCACATTTCAGAACCACGGAGACCCGTTTGAATGGTGGCTGTGTGCCAGCAGCACCCAGAAGAGACATTTGGGAGGTGTAATTACAAAGAAAGCCGTGTTATGGCGCGGCAGACGAGCAGCGGCGTTTTCACGGAGGCTCTTCAGGATCCAGCTAGAAAATAAACACTGCAGCCGTGGAGGGAGGCGGGAACCACGTTTGATCAGGTTTGAGAGTAAAACATCTCATCCTGCTGCACCTTCATTCATTCAGACTCCAATCAAATCTGGGAAAGCAGCATCTTCAGGGGGTGGGAGTTTTTACGGCGGGAAACGCCTTCAGAGACTGTCAGGACGCGGGACTCCCCTTGATGGGACACAGACGCCGTGTCAGCTTAAGGAAACCAAAGTCCCACTGCGACCTTCTGATCTTCTGATCTTCTGATCTGTTTCTAAAGCATTCCCAGATTATTTCAATATTATTCATTGAACCAAAAATTAAAAAAATGTAATTTTCCTGAACATAGTTTCTGCAGAGCGGCAGGAGTTCATCAGAAATTCACCTCTGAGTTGTAGATGAAGTAACCCCACCCCCCCTTCCTGTCACCTATAAGTGAGAGTTCTCTGTTTACATTCTGTCCCTCTAGCTTACAGCCCCTCACTCCCAAAACTCTGCATCAGAAAGGGGCGGAGCAGGGAGCTTGTGGCCCCGCCCAGAGTATTTTCTACATCACAAATCTTTTTCAAACTGTATTTTTTCGTCTGCTCCTGATTCACATTTGAATATAAAATACTCTGAAATGACATTTGAATCCTACAGAGAACTGTTGGAAACATTTGGACTGAGCTCCTGCTCGTGTTCGGGTGAAGCTGTCCTCCTCAAGAGAGCAGGACTAACATCATTCCTTTAGATTCTGCTGAGCTGGAAGGAAAACGTTCAGGAAACAGACATAAACTGGACTTTCAGAGATCCACGTTTGATTCAGTTCAAACCTGGATTTTTGGGTCACAGTTTGATTTATAGTTTGAGTTTGACAAATACAACAAATAACTTAAAACTCACAAAAATCTTTTTTTTTATTTTACTAATAAACAAATAGTGATGAAGGAGAACCTTTCAGTCGGCTTTTGCCAGACCAGGTGTAGTCTAATAAAACAAGAGTAAATTGATCACAACAGCCTGTAAAAACACCCCTCATTCAGTTAAACATGATCTCCTCTTTTGTCACATAAACCTCAGAGTTTGAGTCAAAGGAAATCCAGAAGCTTCATATCTTTGCTGAAGAACCAGAGGAATGCTGGTTCTACAGTCTGGTTCTACAGTCTGGTTCTACAGGCTGGTTCTACAGGCTGGTTCTAGGCTGGTTCTAGGCTGGTTCAAGACTGGTTCTACAGGCTGGTTCTAGGCTGGTTCAAGACTGGTTCTAGGCTGGTTCTAGGCTGGTTCTACAGGTTGGTTCTAGGCTGGTTCTAGACTGGTTCTACAGGCTGGTTCTATAGGCTGGTCCTAGACTGGTTCTACAGGTTGGTTCTAGGCTGGTTCTAGGCTGGTTCTACAGGCTGGTTCTAGGCTGGTTCTAGACTGGTTCTAGGCTGGTTCTATAGGCTGGTCCTAGACTGGTTCTACAGGTTGGTTCTAGGCTGGTTCTACAGTCTGGTTCTAGGCTGGTTCTAGACTGGTTCTAGGCTGGTTCTACAGGTTGGTTCTAGGCTGGTTCTAGGCTGGTTCTAGACTGGTTCTAGACTGGTTCTAGGCTGGTTCTAGGCTGGTTCTAGGCTGGTTCTAGGCTGGTTCTAGACTGGTTCTAGGCTGGTTCTAGGCTGGTTCTACAGGTTGGTCCTGAGGTCAGTTGGTTTTTCATTCCATCCTCCATTTGACAGATGCTAAAAATCCCTGTTAGAAGGTGGTCAGTAAGGGGGGGGGGGGGTCATGCCATTATTCTGGTCCTCCTGTTGAACCATGAGACCTTCTGTCCATGTGGACATTGTTCTGGACCATCTAAAAACTGGATTTTATCAGGAGTTACATCATTTTCCAGGATTCTCCATCAGATGTTGGAGATCCTCAGAGGATCAGAGACGGATCAGGAAATCCTGGATTTACAGGGTTTACGTCTGAAAAGGCTTCAGAAGATGATTTTTTTTTTGCTTTGATCAGAATAGAAACGTGCTTGCATCGTCCTGTCACTTCCACCCAAACCTTTTCAGAAACATTTTTATAATCTGATGACTTTTATTTTGAAATGCTGTAATAAGGTGTGAATGTCACCTCCAGAAACCTGCTCGTGAAACCTTCTGATGCTGAATTTGAAAGAGTGTTTTCCTCTGAGACCCCCCCCCCTCCCCCCCTCTGCTGCACCTGTCACCTGGGGGCCCCTGCCTACATTCAGGATCCATTTACATAACCTCATTTAGCAGTTCACAAATCAGAGCCATTAGGAGCCGCTAACAGGAACCGAGGTTCTAATTTAGCTTTCCATTCACGGGGGGGAAATTGTTCGTTCAGGCTACAAATAAAGATCCAGGTCTTGGCTTTGATTGTTGATTGTGATGGTAAATGTACAGATGATTAGAACAGATTTTCTCTGTATTGATTTCCTGCCAAAACACAGCGGGCTGCGGTCCTGCGGCGGGAAACCTCCCGAGCGGCAGAGACTTCCAGGTTTCACCAGAATTCAGTCTGGAGGATTTTTATAGCAGGTTGATCGAATAAATCCCGTTTTCCTTTGGATGATCTTCATAAAGAGACACACAGACGCCCAGAAAGCGTTTTTTTTCCCGCGCACGCAGAGTCTATTTGCGGCTCTCCCGCAGACGGAATCCTTCAACATCAGCGGCGCGTAACCCGCAGCACTCGCTCGCGACATTAATGCTTTTATTTAAATTTGTGTGGCAACCTGACAGTAGCGAAACCAATTCAGACGCTGAATTGCTCGAGTCAAGAGCTGAAAAATTATTTTCAATCTGCATTCAATTTGGCGGAGATGGGGCTCATGGAGTAAAGAGGCTGATTCACGTTTCCACTCGTTCGCCACTAAACTTGGTGGTGCGGCTTTGTGAACATGTGCTTTTGGGGGGTGTTTCTGGGGGAGGGGGGTCTTTAATTAATCAACAATTCAACACTCCTCTCACTTGTGTTTCAAGGCCCATGTGTTTGCACTTCAGGGCGCGCGGATGAGGAGGACGCCCCGCGCGCTATCCATCCCGCCGCCTACACATTTTGTCTGTTGCAACCGCGATTGCATAACATCAGAGATGAGAGGCGCGGGAGCTGCGGGAGCTGCGGGGTTGAGTCCGTGCGCCCGCAGACAGACGCGCCTGCAGCTCCGGGGGTCAAGTCCTGGAAAAATCCCGGTTTTCAGGAGGTGAGCTTCAGTAAAGTGGCCCCGTCCAGCTCGGCCCGCTTTGGTTTCAGTCGTTTCACTTCAGGATAATTTATGACAAGTGTGCAGAGTGGGTCTGTGTGGGGGCTGGGCGCGCGCACAATGGTGCTTGAAAACGCTATAGCAACGAGAGGATGTGGGCCTTTGGTTAAAGCACCTCTGATTGTGTAAAAAGGGGCAAAGATTGCTGCTGCAACTGCTGCCGCAGAACATAGCTGCAACTGCTGCTGTTGCTGCAACTAATAGTAGCAACGAATACTAGCAACGAATACTACTGTAGCAACGAATACTAGCAACTAATACTACTGTAGCAACTAATACTACTGTAGCAACGAATACTAGCAACTAATACTACTGTAGCAACTAATACTACTGTAGCAACGAATACTAGCAACTAATACTAACCAATACTGTTGCAGGTAATATGGCTACTGCAACTATTGTTGCTGTTGCAACATTTTAATACTGCTGCAACTAAATCTACTGTAGTGATCAATACTACTGTTGCAGCTAATACTGCTGCTGTAATTACTGCCGTTGTTCCAAGTACTACTGTTGACCTTAGCAGTGATGCTCTTCATGAAGAGCGGATCATTCGGTTTCGGGGACTCCGCCGGCTACCGTGTGTGAATCCTCAGGGAGCCGGATCCGGATTGAACAGATGGACGGATTCGGCTCCTTCCCAGATCGGATCAAAGTCTCCAGTTTTGTGCGTTGCTGCAGTAAAAAGAACACAACTGTTGTGGCTGCTGAACACGAATTACTTTTAATGAACACGTCATTAATGAAACGGTTTCAAAGCAAACAACCTTCTCGGTGATTTGCATTTCACTTTCTGTGATTCCTTTTGTCAGCCTCCTCTATTGATGACTCCGGCGTGTATCGCCGCGCATGTGTTTGCCTTCATTACCAGATAACGGCTTCCTGATTACTCCTGTCCCGCTTTAATGTTGCCTAATGTCTACTTTGTTCCCGTGTCATGCCGGAGGGCAGCCGGGATAATGTGAGGGTGGGTGGGCCGTGATTGGCCTGCAGGAGGATCAGTGAAGGGGTTAGAAAAGCAGAACCTTTTGGGCTGGAGCCCCCAGCAGCACCCCCACCCTCTCTTCTGCCATTTTACCAGCAACAACTGCATCTCCAGAGCGGCCCGCCGAGAACAGAAAGCGTCCGTCTGAGGACATAAACCTCCTTTCTGCTGATTTCCGTCCATTTAAGCTGTAAATTGACCCCAAAAATCCCATAGGCTGCATCCTACTGAGCAATTCAGCCGCCGGAATTACATCCAGGGACAATTGGCCCCAAAAAGGAGAACTAGCGAGTTGTGAGCAGAATTGCATGTTAGCTAATTGTTAATTGAAGCCGCTCGCAGAGGCTAATTATGTCAACGCAGCCGAGCCATTTGCATGATGGACCAGCCACCTGCCTGAAGGCGCTGCCAGGGCAAACTATATAATTACTGAACAGCAGTGGGGCAATTTTTGACTGTCGCCCCTTTTGTGTCACATGAATACCTCGTAAAGACATATTTCATTAGGGGGGCAAATATCACCCCCCCTCCCGGCTGCTGAACAAAACCCGTCCGTCTCAACAGGTCCTAATACCCAGGCCTATTTACATCCACCTCCAGCGTGTTTGCGTGAACCTGCAGTTATGTGCGTGGTTGCTGTGAGTTAAATGGACGAGCCGAGCCTTTCTGCGCTCGCCGCACACATGGACCCGGCCCTTTCTTAGAGTGATTGCAGCCTGAACTCATTAAGCTGTCAAATGTCTGCCTTTGGGTCTTGATTGCTTATTGTGTAGAAACATTCAATGAATTTTTTCCCTGGTGTTGGGAGAGGCAGCCGCTCGGCTCTGCAGACGGACCCGCGGTTGGACTTAACACTCGACTTTTATTATTCATGCGTCTTAGATTTCACTGTGATGATGCTTTAACTAAATCGGATGTTTGTCTTTAAAAGTGTTCACAGGAGCAGAATCTCGAAAGTCTCTTTCTTTTCCTTCTTCCTCCTAATCCACGAATTCCCTCCAGTCAGCGCTCAGACGCTGCGCTTAAACGCCACCGAGTGAGCAGCAGCGGCCGGTCTGTGAGCAGTTAACCGGGTTAGTTCCGGCTCGCCGCTCCTCTAAGGACTCCTGCTGCTTCTGTACACAGACATGACACCGCCGCTGCAGCCCGGGTCGCCTAATTGGCATGTTTAGCAGGAGCTCGCCCTCGAAGACGGAGAGCTGAGCACACATTTCCTCACACTCCTGACCCGCTGAGGCATTCTGGGTAAAACACACTCAATGCTGATGAAGGTTCCAGCAGAAACTCCCATTTGAGATGAAACAGACGTAATTCAATAAGATCGTTTTAAGGAACTGAACAGAAATCTGGTTTCATTCGTTATGAGAGAAGACTCAGCAGGAAGAGTTGAAGATTCTTGACTCAGAACTTCTCTCCAAATTAAACAGAAATGTGAAGCTACACTCACAGTCACCCTCGGCAACAGGCGTTCAGACGAGCACTTCCAGTGAGAAGTCTGTGTGGAGATGGGTTAGTGACCATTTCAGGCTTCTGGGTTCAAAACTCTCACATTTTACCATCGTTTTCGGCTCACGTAGCAGTGGAACACGAGTTAGCAGTTAAAGCAGGTCAAACTTTGACCAATCAGGGACTCGTATTTGGTGGTGACGGATAGATTTGGTTCATCTGGTTAACACGAGCCTGACGACGTCTGCGTTTGGTTTTTTAAATAGAGACAATCCAAAGCCTGACATGATGCGTATCCACATCCGCCATTGAAAGGACGCTAGCAATGATGCTAACGATGACGCTAGCAATGATGCTAACAATGACACTAGCAATGATGCTAACGATGACGCTAGCAATGATGCTAACAATGACACTAGCAATTATGCTAAAGATGACGCTAGCAATGATGCTAACGATGACGCTAGCAATGACACTAGCAATGATGCTGACAATGACACTAGCAATGATGCTAACAATGACACTAGCAATGATGCTAGCAATGACACTAGCAATGATGCTAGCAATGACACTAGCAATGATGCTAACGATGACGCTAGCAATGATGCTAACAATGACACTAGCAATGATGCTAACAATGATGCTAACAATGATGCTAGCAATGAGGCTAACGATGACGCTAGCAATGATGCTAACAATGATGCTAACAATGACACTAGCAATGATGCTAACAATGATGCTATCAATGATGCTAACAATGATGCTAACAATGACGCTAGCAATGATGCTAACAATGATGCTAACAATGATGCTAACAATGACACTAGCAATTATGCTAACAATGACACTAGCAATGATGCTAACAATGACGCTAGCAATGATGCTAATAATGATGCTAACAATGATGCTAACAATGACACTAGCAATGATGCTAACAATGACGCTAGCAATGATGCTAACAATGATGCTAACAATGATGCTAGCAATGAATGGAACCGTTTCTGTTTTGTTCCTCAATTGTGAGATTTTCAGTGTTTTAACCTTTCCCATCAAACCCTTCCATCTGTGGACTAGAGCACTAATAAACAGCAGGAAAAGAAAAGGGAAGAGAAGCCCCTCCCTGCTTGTGCAGTGTGAACTATAATACACAGCTCACAATTGTTATATATTTCTCAGAGAAGCTTTTTTTTAATCTCACTCTCTCTTCTCATCTTTTAGCCAGAACTATTCTGACTCTGACGGATGAAAAATTAATCAAAATGTTTTATTAACCAGAAACTAATTTATGTGTGAAGGAAACTGTCCTTATTCCAGACCTGAGGGGGTCAGAATGACCCTGCACAGGACGCAGGCATCTCCAGATTCAACTCGACTTCCTCCAACCGAGATGTCGATGTTGACGTAGAGACGATGACGATTTTATCGTTCTGTTATTGAATTAGAGAACAATCTCTGTACTCCATCTAAACTGCAAAAGCTACAGTAAAATAAAGGTAATTATGACGGATGTTAATCGTTTGGAGATAACGAGGAATCAATGTTTTCAGACCAACCTCTAAATGCTAACTTTGTTTTTACACTAGCATTATTAAGCTAACATATAAAATATTTTATATGTAGCATTATTTTTACGCATATGTCGGTTTTAATTCAGTTCAGTTCAATTTTATTTATATAGTCCAAGATCACAAAAGAATTCCCTCATTAAGCTTCACGCCAGGAATTTTACTGAAGCAGTAGATCAGTAAAATGAAATGAAATAGAATAACAAAATAAAAATAAAAAAATAAAAAACAAGAGCTCAAAACTAAACAGACTAAATAAAACTGGTTATCTCTGTATTTAGACATAAACCTGATTCAGGAAAAAAAGAAGAGACCGGGAGGGGGGGGGGTCCTCATGAGGGAGAGATCCTCCCCCAGGACGGACCGGAGATTTACCAGGACGGTTGAAGAGGAATTCACTTCTCTAACTCTACGTATCTGAATAGAGTTCATTCAGATTTTAACACTAACATTGTTTCTATCTAACATTTTTTTAAGCTAACATTTTTTATGCTTATTTATTTGCATAAAGTTGTTTTTACGCAGTTTGTTTTTATGCTAATGTTGTCTTAGCACTAGCATTTTTCAAACACTAGCCTACTTTCTGAAACTTTGTTTTTTATGCTCATGAGTTTGTGTTATTCTAACATTATTTTTATGCTATTATTGTAATATTTTATTCTTTGTACGTTAAAATTGTTTTTATGATCACGTTTCAAATTTTATGGACTGATTTATTTTTTCTTTGCCAGTTGAAAAAGCTGCACACTGCCCCCTACTGTGTGGGAGGAGTCATGTAGCGGGTTGAGCTGCTGTCTGCAGGTCGGTTAGTCGATGGGGGGGGGGGGCGTCCAGGAGAAAGATTCTGTGAATTTTATATTTTTCTTCGATCTGTTGGATTTTGATTTTATTTCCCTGATTTTTTCCTAAAAAATCTGTGGCAGAAACGGCACAAAGTTTTTTTTCTAATAATTGAATATTCAAACATGATTCACTGAACTGAACTTTAACGACTGATCTTCATTAAGATCATTTCTTAAACATTCTAACATCTTTAATCTTTTGTGACGGTAAAAATGTTATGACTTTTAACGATAAAACACATGAAAACCTCAAATAAAAAAGCTCAATTATAAACTTTCTGAATGTGAATCTTTAGATAATTGAGAAAAGTTGACGTTCTTTTTGCCAAAAAATTGCAAAATAAAAATTAAAATAAGTTGAAGTGGATTTTAGTGGATTCAGAATGTAATCCAGATCCAATCCAATTTTTAGGAAACAAAATTTATTTAAACAGATCAAATTCAAAATATTTTAAAATTAAAACAAATCCCATTTTTAAAAGAGCATAACATGGAAACACTGGAAGCATCAGAAGCTTTTCTTAAATTTAGGTTTGCAGCGTGAGCAGAAGACGTTGTTAGGAAATAAAAGAGAAAAGATCTAAACTGAAGAAAAAAACCAGAATGAGCTGAGAGCCGGAACAACAATAAGACCAAAAATCATCTTCTTTAATTGTTCCTGAATATTTTAAACAACTTTAGAAAATGGAAAAACAATTTTTAATGATTCGTTTATGCATGAAACTGAATTGTTCTTTTCCTAAAAAATTAATTTAAATTAGTTTTGCTTTAATGTGT
Organism: Oryzias melastigma; assembly: GCF_002922805.2. NCBI lineage: Eukaryota > Metazoa > Chordata > Actinopteri > Beloniformes > Adrianichthyidae > Oryzias > Oryzias melastigma. The sequence goes on along the minus strand of NC_050533.1, from coordinate 482,230 downwards.
TTTTGCAAAATTGAGTTCAGTTCTTCTGCCAGATCTGATGAACCACAAACCACTGAACCAGATCAAAGATCTGACACACCTGTTATCTGATGATGAAGAACTTCAAGAACAGAAAGTTTCCACCATGTTTGAGTCTCAGAGATCCTCAGAGATCAACAGAGATCATCAAAGATCATTAGAGATCAACAGAGATCATCAAAGATCATCAGAGATCAACAGAGATCATCAAAGATCATCAGAGATCAACAGAGATCATCAAAGATCATTAGAGATCCTCATAGATCAACAGAGATCATTAAAGATCATCAGAGATCAACAGAGATCATCAAAGATCATTAAAGATCCTCATAGATCAACAGAGATCATTAAAGATCATCAGAGATCAACAGAGATCATCAGAGATCAACAGAGATCGACAGAGATCATCAAAGATCATCAGAGATCATTAGAGATCCTCATAGATCCATCATCTGATGGAGGAAAGTGTGAACAGATCAGAACCTTCACAGGAACCCAAAAGAGGACTCATCCAGGAGGTCATGAAAGGTCAGAGGTCACTGGACTCTGTTCAGGTCAGAGGTCATGATCCAACATGGATCCATGAGAGACACTGCTGAGGAACCAGAACCCAGATCTGGAGGATCCACTAAACTTCTGGACTGAGGTTCTGATCCGACACCAGAGGAACTTTCTGGACTCAGAGACTCAGTCAGGCATGGAGGTGGGAGTGTGATGGTGTGTGAACAAAGATCCAAACTCAGCAGCAGGTCCTCCTCTGACTGGATCAGCATGAAGGTTCTGGAGAGTTCTGGTCAAAGTCTTTGGTTCTGTCTGATGAGCTGAAACACTGATTTCATGTATTTGTCAAACGTTCCTCCGTCGTTTCTTCTCACACGAATTAGAAACTTTTTCATTTGAAAAACTTCTCGTATTTCGACTGAACGGCGTCTCATCGCGCTGCTGTTGGCTCCGCCCCTCAATTTCCAAACTGATATAAATTCAGAAACGACACCAGCTGCTAACACACTTCACACACTACACACCAAATAAAATATTGTTTTTAAAAACAATAAAATGTGATTTTTATTAAATTGTCCTTAAAAAAAGGAACCATAAAAAATGAAAATAATGTAAATGATAAAAATGTATTGTTTTCAAGATTTAAGTAAATAATGTTGATGGAAACTTTTAACCTGAAATGGAAACACATTTACATGCACACACACGTGCACACACACGTGCACACACACGTGCACACACACGTGCACACACTCTGCTTCCGTTGCAGCTCGGTTCAGTTTTTTGTTTCGTTGAAATCTTTGACTTGTTAAGTAAAAGTTCTGAGTATTTTGTACGTTTGAACAAACACAAACGAACGATGACACAAACACACAAACACACAAACACAAATGAACGACAACATAAACACACAAACACAAACGAACGACAACATAAACACACAGACGAACGACAACACAAACACACAAACACAAACGAACAACAACATAAACACACAAACACAAACGAACGACGACAGCATAAACACACAAACACAAACGAACAACAACATAAACACACAAACACAAACGAACAACAACAACACAAACACACAAACACAAACGACGACGACACAAACACACAAACTAACAACAACATAAACACACAAACGACAACATAAACACACAAACGACAACATAAACACACAAACACAAACGACGACGACACAAACACACAAACACAAACGAACAACGACATAAACACACAAACACAAACGAACAACAACACAAACACACAAACACAAACAGCATCATTTCTAGTTTTGTGTCGGTCACTAAATTTCTATTTGATTCTTTTTTCTGTTTTTCTCTTAAATTCACTCATGAAAATGAGAAAAATGTTTGTTTGAATTTGAGAAATTCTGTTTCAGTCAAAAATGAATTATTATATTTACAGTGAGAAACTGTCTTCACGAGTGATTTATTTTATTTCTGTATTTACTTTATTTACGGCGGTGCGTTTTCATTCAGGTTTTAGCAGAACAAAAACATAAATATTTCAGAATCAGATCAGGTGCTAAATTACATCAAAGGCAGGTAAAGAAAAACAAGTAAATCTTAGTTTTAAATGTTGAGAATGTAAAACTATTAAATCAACAAATGTTATTTAATGACGTCATAAACGTGTCCAGCAGATCTGGACCGTTCTGATATTTAACCAGGTCACGTGGTGACAAAGGTGAGTGTCACGCGGAAACAACAAAACTCTAGTGGTGAAAGAACGGAACTGCAGCCGCGGGGTTTATGTTACAGTTTGTTTTCGAAGATTTCATTTCCTTGGCTGTTTATCATGACGGATAAATCATTTATAGATATAATAATAATAATGATTCATGTTAGGAGTGTGAAAGCAGTTTCTCTGGTTCTTGTTAGAACGATTCTGTCACAGAACATCAGTCCGTTCGGATCTGTCAGTTTTTTGTTTGAAATCTTTTGAAATATTAGAAGAATTAAACTGTAAAAGTGAAACAGTGGATCAATTATTCTAGTATGAACCTTCACTTAACCACCGTGGATCCACTCAGATCTAAACCCTCTTTTTCAGGGGAGCCCCGAGCAAATACATTAAATATGTTTTGATCCGGTTACATTTTTGGGTTGATGGATTACTCAATAATGAACTTTGATCAAAACTAACATTTTAAAATGTAAAAGATTAGGAAACTGCTGTTAACTGAGACACTGTTTCACTTTTTTAGTGTAAAATGTGACGTTTTGTCTTTATGATTTCATTCAATAATAGAATATGAAACCGTGACTTTAATCTGTTTTAAATTAACTGAACGTCCAAATTTCTTATTTTTTTGCTTGATTTCCTGTTTAACATTTTCCAGAATGAATTTTGAATCATTTTTGTAAACATTTCTATGACATCTGACCTCCTTCATGATTGTTTTGTTGCAGATCTGCTGAAATGTTCTTCGATTTATTCTGAATCCTCTTAAATCTTTCAGTCTAAACAAGCTTTTGTTGTTTCACGTTTCATTAAAACGATTTAAATCTCGTTGTAATCTTTGTTTTCTCTGGACGTTTCAGCTTCTTCAGCAGAAACATCCTGATAACTGGAGCTGAAACTTCTTTGGGTTTATTCAGTTTGACTTCATTCAATTTAACATTTTGAGCTGATTGATTTTATAACATTTATTTAATTTATCAGAACGACAAATTAACCCTAATAACCAAAGATTCTTGCACCAGATTGTAACTAATATCTATATTTTAAATGTTGATGTTTTTGCATCATAAATACGCAGATGATAAAGTTTTATTCTAAAATACAATTTTAAATGAATGAATCTGATAAAAACTATTTGTATTTTTTTCTTTAGTGAAATAATTCAGTTTAAGGATCTGATGAGTTTCATGGACTTTTTAAATTGTCTGAAAATACTGAAGTATAAGTGAAAGATCGGATCCATTTACAAAGATTCTGATATCTGCTACATTTAAATGTTTTTGTTTTTTATCAAATTAAAGTTTTGTGTTGATTAAACCATCGAAACATTTTAATTGAATGAAAACCAAAACAATTTATTTTATAAATTACAGAACTTTTGTTAATTGATCAAATATTTCACCTTTTTCAGCGTAAGAAAGATTTGAGTTTATAGAATTTATTATTTTTATTTCTATGGGGGGGGTATATTTTTAATTTAAATCATTTCTGTAAAAAAATATTTGATGTAAAAATGATGTTAAAATGAATAAATATATAAACACACTGGAACACATGAAACATTGTATTAATTAACCAAAGTTCTGGAATTTGCAACATTAAAAATTAAGAATTTTAATTAAATTAAATGTTTAATTTGATGGTTTGCTCATCTTAAATTTTTGATTAGATTAAAAAAACATTTTTAAATGTGACAATTTACAGTTAATTGATCCAATATTTCCGTTTTTACAGAGTACATTAAATTCATTTTGCATATTTGTTTTGATTTTTCTGAACACTTAAAGGTTCAGATTTCTCGTTTTCAGATCAAAATAAATGTTTATAATTTTCTGGGAAATTTAGTCAAAAATGTACAAAATTCAGAAACTTGAAAACTGCTGAAAGATTTCCAGAGGAACATTTATTTGAATCCTTAAATGTTGTCAGATGTTTCGCGGCTCCGTGAGTCTTCAGCTTCGAACGTTTCCGTGTTTGGAAGAAGAAAAAATGAAGCAAAAGCTAAAAGAAAAACCCGCCAGTAATTGTGGCTTTCATCGTTATTAAAATGAAGTTAAATTGCTGCTAGTCTGACAAAATGTTCTCCTGAAGAAACAAAACCAAACGAACACCCAGGGGGGGGGGGGCACTCAGCGCCCTGAATGCCGCATTTCATGCCTGCAACAATTACGCTGAAAGGTCAAGTATTACCGCATCGTCTGCGCCTCGCATGCAAAGTATTCCGCTCGTGAATGACCCTCGTTTGCGCTCTTTGCACAATGACTTGAAAACGCAGATAAATGCGGGACAATTAAAGATTTTCGCCGCCGCCTCACAATAACATTTACTAAAGCAGGTGATTGCAGTTGGCGCGTAATTGTGCTGTTTGAAACGCACGCGGATGCTCGGACCCGCGGAAATGTTTCAGATCGAAGTTATTCTGAGGAAAACACATTTGCGCGCGCGCTCAGGTGAAGAGGCTCGGTCTTTATGTTGTTGTTCAGCACCGCGGACAGCTCCCGCACAAAGGACGGAGAGAGAAGAGGCGGGAAGATTCCGGTCCCGCAAACGTTCGTTCGCACATGGAAAATAAAAGCTTTAAGCCTCATAATTACATGCTTTTATTTCGAAACGTCACGCAGACATCCTACTGAGGATTTTGACGCACATTTTGCACCAAATGATTCGGCGCACTTTAGACCCGCTGCGTGTCGCGGAGGAGCCGCAAACTCCCGCCGCTGGTCACTAACTCGCAGAAGATTACCTTCAGATTAGAGACTAATTGCTGGGGGTTCATGGAGACAGCCCCCCCATAAAGACAGGAGGACTTCCACAAAGGAGCGCGATGAGAGCGCGCACGCTCCCAACAAGTCATCCTCAACAGCGACAAGCTGCACACAAAGACCACACACTGCGCCAAAGACATGCTAATGTCTGCGCCACAAAACCGCTAATGGAGATCCGATGCTGGGGGGGGGGGGGGCAGAGGCCTCGGCGGAGGCCGGGACGCCTCACTCCCGCACAGCTGCGGGAATATTCCCCAGAAACTTTCAGCCGGTGACCGCGCATGCGGGCGCGCGCTCCTCTGAACCATTCTGACAGAAACCAGAGTCCGAGTGAGACTCCTCCCGGCTCCCGTCGCTCCCGCTCGGTTCAATCACGCTCGGGTCAAACCGCCGTCATTGTTTTTCACACTCGCATTAAACGGCGCCAAAATTACAAACGGCGCGGAATCCTAAACGACTTATTTCACCTTCAAACGGCGCCGACAATCTCCGCGTCGCTTAGCAACCGCGATGTTTACCGCTCAGGATATAGGCGCGCGAGCGCGGGAGAATAGAGTCTAATGGTTATTATAGGCTGCGCGGTAATAACCCGCAGACAGGATCCAGATTACGGGTCTTTATTGCGGCCAATTTCAAAAGGCGCATCAGAAAAGAGGAAAATGTGCGGGAAATGTTGGCGCGTTGGTTGTTGGTCCAACACAGATCTGTGGATTGATTATTGATCAGCTGTTTGCTCTCAGATTCCCGCGGATAAGCCGCCTTTGTGATGCTGACAAACCTCACCTGTGTGACTCACGCGGAGAGGCGCGCGCGCGCCAAAGGTTGACAAAAAAACAACAAGCGGCTTTCAGGTGAGTTTACCTGCAGGGCACGAATGTTTGTGCGCCGCGGCCTCCGCGATAAGCGCGGCGATCAGTCACGCAGTGAAAACACGCAGATAAGAGGCACTTTCACAATAAAAGCCGCTTCTTTTGGAAAAACCGCATTTAGGACATAAAATGTGTTTAAAGAAATAATGAGAATTAAATATCTGCAGCACCTTCCTCATTAACATATGTCAGAAACGTTCTGTTTTCTCCATAATTTATTTATAGGACTATTTTGTCAATTTTCTATTTAAGTTACAAAGAAAAAAAACGTACAAAGACCAGAAACGACAACAAAGAGCGAAAGCTCCAGAACTTCTTCCTGTACAACAGAGTCAGAGCTCCACAGCAAACACGCTACTCTACAGATTCTAGCATAAACCGGAGCGTGAGTTCGTGTCCGTGGGGGGGGCAGCAGTCCACTCGTGCTCGTGCTCGTGCGCCCGGTTGGGTTTTCCTTTTTATCTGAATATAATTTACATAAATAATTCCCAACATTTTCTCATCCGGGAAAGTTTAGTTCTCTGAAAAACGGCGGATTTTGTTCTTCTTGACGTTCGTTCGTTTCAACAATAATCTTTAAAAACAGACAAGCTTCGTGCGCGCGGGCCGCCGCGGCGCCTCCTGTCACCACGTCCGGCCGTACAGCAGCGCGGAGCACTGCAGGGCCGAGCCGTACTCCGCGCCGGGGGAGTTGAGGTGGGACAGGCCGCCCACCCCGCCCTGCATGGGCGGACTGGACGAGGCCAAGTCCGGGGAGTGACCCGTGCTGCCCACCTGCTGGCTCTGGTGCGCGTTGCTGGACATGATCATGACGTTGGCGCCCTGCTGGTGGTGCGTCTGCGCGGAGGACGTGGGCGTGTGGCCGCTGGCCTGGCACGGCTTCCCGTCCTTCACCAGCACGGGCACGGCCACCCTGCGCGGGGACTGCTGCTGCTGCTGCTGCTGCTGGCACGCGCCGCCGTCCTGCTGCAGGTGCTGCTGCGACGCCTTGTCCTTCGCCTGCCGCTTCATCTTGTAGCGGTGGTTCTGGAACCAGATCTTCACCTGCGTCGGCGTCAGGTGGATCATGCTGGCCAGGTGCTCCCTCTCCGGCGCGGACAGGTACTTCTGCTGCTTGAAGCGCCGCTCCAGCTCGTACACCTGCGCCTGGGAGAAGAGCACGCGCCGCTTCCGCCTGGGCGTGCTGGACAGGGAGCTCATGCCCTTCCCCACGTCCGCCAGGGAGCCGAGGCTGCCCATGCTGCCCATGTTCATGCCGGACGACGAGCCCATGAAGCGGGAGACTGAGGAGGAGAAGAGGCAAAAAGATCAAAACAGATGTTGGAAAAGTTCGCGCGTAAATTCGCACTTCTTAATGAAATTTCGATTCTTTAGAAGAAAACAAAAGTCATGTTTTAATTGGAAGCTGGTCTTCCATCCCGCGCGCGCCTAAATCCCACATTTTGCGCGATACTCACTGGTGGAGAAGCGCGGGTCCGGGTTGGCGCCGTACCAGCCGGTGGCCGCGGCGCTGCCCCTCATGCCGTCCTGGTAGGAGGGCAGCTCCCCCATGTTGCCCAGGTTGCCGTTGCAGTACCCCCCCATGGCGGAGTGAGACAGCTGCGACACCCCCGCCGCCGTCATGTGGTACGCCGCCGACACCGAGCCGTTGTGGCCCATGTGGTGCTGCTGCATGGCGGCCTGAGACACCTGCGGCTGCCGGTAGGAGGGCAGCGGCGCCCCCAGGTTGTTGTTCTCCATACTCACTTTCTTATAGCTCTCCTCGAGGGGACTCAGGATATCGGACACAGAAAAAGGAGTCGTCTGCTTGGGGCTCATCGACATTGTTTGAGGCTGGAGAGGGAGAAATTAGAAGGCAAGGCAGTCTGTCCTTCTCTCTCCTCTCCTCTTCTCTCGGCCAAAGCTCGACTCTGCTCGATCAAGACGTGGGAGCGCGCCTCAAGTCCGCCTTAATTGGATTGAGTGGGAGCTCGGCGCTGGCTCGGTTTGTTTTAGCTGGCAGCCCGGTAAAGGCTCCGTGAGAGGCGGGGCCTCCGCCACGATCCCAAACAGCTCGAACCTCCTTTGGCTGCGCGTAATTTCACTTAGCAGACGGGCGCTCCCTCCCACCGACAACAACACGCCGGTGCGTGCGTGCGTGCGTGCGTGAGCGCAGCCGCGCGCCAACTTTCTGACTTGTTGCGCGCGTCGGGGCCGCGTGACCACATGCTCTTTATTAACTGTAGTGATGTTTACGAGGGCCTCTTGATGGAAGGAGGCCTGAGCTGGAGAAGCACTCCTCGGCGGAACCACTGACTTTTAATGGCCACGAGAGGCCTCCGTGATTGCACGATTGTTTGTTTCTGCGCGAGCGCACTCAGACATGCAAACGCGCGCGCGCGGGGAGGGAAAAGACTGATACTGATAAGTAAATAAATACACATCCGCGTGTAAAGTGGATGCGTAAATGACCCCCCCCCCCCTAGATATCATTGGACGCAGCGGCGTGTCACCTAAAATCAGATGCACGCGCGCGGGTGAGAGACCTGCGAGGAAGGAAAAATCAAGTCTGGAGCGGAGAGGCTCTCATGTGAAGTTGGTGGTGTTCAAGGAGCTGCTCTCCTGCAGCACGACGCCAGGTAGCCCTCAGCGCGCGCGCCTTAATGCTCAAGGAGCCATTACAGTTTAACCCGGGCACGCGGAGGGTTCACGCACGAGCGAGTTCAGCTCAAGCAGCGGAGCAGAGATGGATGGAGCTCTGATGGCGCCAATTTTACAGGCAGAATGTCAGCTTCCACCTCCGGAAATAGAGTCGCGTGATTATTTTCACGCGCAGATAAAAGCGCCGCCGAGGCGCGTTTGGTGGAGAGACTCGGTTCTGTCTCAGATGTTCGATTCCGACTCGAGTTCAAGTGTTTACAATTCGGTTCGTTTCCTGCATGATGATCATTTATCCTAAATGTAGTTTGTGACAAAAAATAATTCATTTAATTATTACACCAGAAAATGACCGAATTTAAAATATATTTTATTTCACATTTGGAGACTTCAAAACTCCAGAAGCCGTTTCGGAACCGACCGTTCGGGCCGGGAAACCCGCAGGTCTGCAGAACCGCACAGGGTGTTTCCCGCACAGTTTCATGTGTTTCACGCACAGTTTGTCACGCACAGTTCCATGTGTTTCACGCACAGTTTCATGTGTTTCACGCACAGTTTCACACGCACAGTTTCATGTGTTTCACGCACAGTTTCATGTGTTTCACGCACAGTTTCTCACGCACAGTTTCATGTGTTTCCCGCACAGCAGCCGCTCCGTGCGTCAAAGCGCAGCTGCGGTGCGTCAGAACTTTAAAGGCCTCAACAGCCGCAGCATTCTGCGGCCACGCACGCGCAGCCTGTCGCGCGCTCCTTAATTAAAGAACTTCGTGAGACATTC
>NC_050533.1:464615-472381 GCF_002922805.2 Oryzias melastigma | reverse complement strand
GATGACGTCATCACGCCGAGGCTTGGCCGCAGGACTCAGTCCAGCAGGTGGGTCAGCGCGCGCTCTGGTGGCCTTTCCCGTCCGAACAGGTATGTCCGCCGTTTACACGCGGATTCAGGTCCAATGCTGCCATCTAGCGGATCCATCCGGTAACTGCAGCTCAGAAGTTGGATCAGCTTTTGATGCTTTTTCTAATTTGAGCGAAAAACTAACTTCACCGCAGAACCAAAACACGGCGCAGCGCTGTGACGTCATCAGTTAGCGACCAAACGAAAGCGACAGTCCAAAGTGGACTTCAGTTTCAGCTGAAGTCAAATCCAAACTCATCAGGATGGAAACTCCTGAGCTGGACGGTCAGAGAGCTGCTGGATGACGTCATGAGGAGGTCTCAGCGGCAGAAGGTGGTTTTCCAGAAACTGCTGACTCATCCTAAGCAGCACAAACAGAGAAAACACCTGAAAGAAACACGAGTTTTACAGAAATCAGGAAACTGCAGATCACCATCAACCGGACCGAACCAAAGAACCGAACCGGATCTGGTCTCAGAAACAAACATCTCCTCAGATCCTGCAGCATCTGAGGAGGTTCTCATGACAACAGCTGCACAGAGGGCCGTCTTGAGCTTTGAGGCCCCAACATGTTTAGGGGGGGGTCCTCAAACCTTGTCCTGTGAGGGCCACAGAACTGTTCTCTTCTCTGCTGGGGGGTCGGGTCGGTTTGTAGGCTAACAGAACCAGTGTAACAATCACAGCCTGAACGTGAAGATCTATGAAGATCTATGGTTCTCCAGGATCCCACAGATAGTCAAACTTTAAATGATTCATTTCTGAAATCTTCACAGAAAAAAATGATCAAACATTTTAAAAACTAGATATATAACTTTACCTGAAATAGATTCATAGCTGAAGATGCTTAAATTGGTAGCTGAAATGTCATTTTCAGGCACGTTTTTATGTTGATATTTTCCATTTTCTGACATAAACCACAGCTGGAAATCAAAGACATTTCTCTAATTTATCACGAGTTATCATATTTGGATTTATTTTTATGACAAATACTTTTATTGGGTATATATATCAGGTAAAATGTACCCGGCAAAAGTAACTTTTTATAGTGAGAGTTGGAGCGTCGAGTTAAAACCCATCAGAACCGCTCCGTCTACCAACTACTGTTTGGAAAATGCAGCATTTATTCGTGTTTTAAGGCCGTTAAAGCATCCAGTAATAAAATGTAGCTTTTAAAAAATTATGGAATTAAAACCATATTAAATCTTTTTCCATATTGTTTTTTTCATTGGAAAACAGGAACAAGTTCCTTTCAAAATAAAATACACCCTTTGTCAATAAGATCTTGCAGCAGATTTCCGTGAATTAAATATGCAGGAAGGTGAACGTCAACATGACAAGATTGATGTAGAATCCAAAAAACTCAATAAAACACAACAAAGATCTGGACACTGTTGCTTTAAGAGGATTCTGACGAACCACTCTGACGTCATGAAACCTTCTACCATCATTCTGATCAACTCATGGATTCCTAAAAACCTGAACACATCACGCCGTTGAAGAAAACAAGCTAACCCGTTAAAGGAGCCACACGGGTCTCTGAGCCTCAGGTTCTGATCTCCGGTCGACTGTTAGCTCGTTTGTTCACTTAAAATGAACATTTAGAAACCAACCAGTCAGGTTTGTTGAGGAGATCAAAGACAAAAACACGTTAATATGAAATAAACACTTTTTATCTCAATGCAGAAGAGAAATTGTATTTATTCAAATGTGTATTTTAACTAAAGAAAAGACAAAAATTCACAACATAACAACAAATGAACACTTAAATAATGTTTAATTATCTTGGTCCCACAATTATCAGCATAATATATAATAACTCATCATTTACAGTCAGACTTTTGTCCTTAAAATGTCAGATTTGTGGCTTTTTATGTGCAAAGTTATCAAACTAAATGAGCTTTTTCTTCTCCCGATTCACAAGAGTTCTTTAAAAATAGTGATGAAGAAATCCTCCAACATCTTTACGGAAAAAGTCAAATCAGAACCAATGTGATGTTTTTCTGCTACTGGGTCAGTTCTGAGGAAACCAGAGAACTTCCATCCTCCAGCTGGGTCCACAGGCAGTTCCATGAAACCTGCAGGTGATTCTCTAACACCAGAGAGAGGTTCTGATGGTTCTGATGGTTCTGATGGTTCTAGTGGTTCTGATGGTTCTGATGGCTCTGATGGTTCTGATGGTTCTGGTGGTTCTAGTGGTTCTGATGGTTCTGATGGTTCTAGTGGTTCTGGTGGTTCTGATGGTTCTGGTGGTTCTGATGGTTCTGATGGTTCTGATGGTTCCGGTGGTTCTAATGGTTCCGATGGTTCTGGTGGTTCTGGTGGTTCTGATGGTTCTGATGGTTCTGTTGGTTCTGATGGTTCTGGTGGTTCTAGTGGTTCTGGTGGTTCTGATAGTTCTGGTGGTTCTACTGGTTCTGGAGACTCTGGATCAGGATGTTCAGGAGAACCATCTGTCTGAATGTTTGATCTCCTAAAAGTTACAAAGATTCTTGAATCTTCATGAGATCAAATTCTTCTTCTTCTTCACAGTGAAGCTGCAGCGACTCAGAAACAAGAGAAAATGTATTTATACTAAATACTGTGACTGTAGAAAACACCAGATGATTGAGATGAACATCTGCCCTCGTTTTTATCTACGTTGAGTTCTGTGGCCCAAATGAGTCTCAATGAGCTTCATGGAGGTTTTACAGACGCAGAAAATTAGTCGTTAAATATGAACAATAGTTAAACCTAAGATCAAACTGGTTATCAGTCCAGGGGCCCGTTCCCAGAATCAGGTTTTGTTGGAACTCTGAGTTCATGAACTCCAAATTCAGTAAAACTCTGAGTTTTCGGTTCCAGAAAGAGAGATAACTCAAACCCGGGAAAGTGGGTCAAACCAAGCCCGTTCCAAGAAGCGGGTTAAGCTGAACTCAGAATCAATCACTATGGTAACTGAGTCTGTGAACGAAACCTGGTCGGTAGCAGGTTTTCTTCAGGAAACTTAGAGTTCTCTGAGGTCTCCGCCCCTTTTTAAAGTGAAAGATGTTCAAATATGAGTTCCTCATGAACATTTAGAGAACATTTACATTAGAGACGTCACGTTTTCACCACGCAGAAACCAAAATAACATGTTCATTCTTAGAGGATCATGTAGAGAGGAGGCTGATTAATCCAGAGGAAATGTTATTTACGTCGGTAGAGGATTTGGAGGACACGAGTCGACTGACTGCAGTTTCCTGATTCATTTTTATTTCAGAGATATTATAAATAGTGAGTTTTTCCAGGGACTTGCTATTAAAAAATACAGTTTTCTTTTCCTTATTTTAAACCATCAACAATATAAACTATTGAATGTCAAACACTGGGAAAGGCTGTCAACTCATCCACCGTCCAGTACTTGAGTCAGACATTAGCTCGGTCGTCAGCAACGCTGCTTCCCACTGCGGAGTTTGCGAGTTCGATTCCCGGCTACGGAAATTGTTTTTATGCTTAAAAAAAGAATTCGGCGAATATTTTTAAGTCTTGAGAATTAAAATTAAATAAATACTTTTTTATCATATGCAGCTACAGTTTCTTTTTAGCGTGCAGTGATATCCGTGTGTGTAGGTGGGGGGTTACGATCACGGAGATTACTTATTAGATTGGTAACAGATCAAAAACCACTCCTTACTCAACAAGAGACAAAATAACCTTCCTGACATTATTTATTCATTATTAGAAATGATTCAAATAACTGCAGATATTTTCTCTCTGTTCTACCGCTGCAGCTGTGTTGCTTTTCTTGCAGTAAATGTTCTCCTATAGTCGCATTTGCTTGAAGGAACTTATCAATTTCCACCGCCGGAAGTACTAAACTCAGCTGTTTGTTCCCGTTGCCATGGTGAATCATGCTGTCTTTGCTCCATTGATCAGGACTTTTAATGATCGCGACGCTCACACCTGATTCTGGTTCTGACAACTTCAAGTTGATTGAATCAAACATTTTCAGCTGTTCTGGAACCGAAAACCCTGAGTTTGGGAATTTAGAGTCCAGTGACTCTAAGTTCAGGTTCGAACTCTAAATTTGTTGAACCTGCTTCTTGGAACGGGCCCTGGATACTTCCTGGATTTATCTGCTACAACTCTTGTAGTAGTTCTCCCTGACAGCGTTCATATTTATGACATGAATTATTAATTATTGCTCAGTAAATGTTTCATTTATCACGTTTCTTTAGTCAAATGAAGCTGAAATGTTGTCACTGAAAACTACATTAACACAACAACAACAACAACAACAACAACATCTGATGCTCCTGTTTTTTTTATTTGAAGAATATGAAAATATAACATCAAATACAAGAACGTAGAATTCTAAATAAAAGTCACATTTATTCGTCACTTTGACATTCTTACTGAGAACTAGAACATAAGTCGGATACATTATTTTAACAAACTCCAAGTAAAGAGAAAACAAGTAAAAAAACACAGAGAAAAAAAAGGAAGATAAAAATAAAAATACATGAATAAAAATGTCAAATTATGTAACCATCCCGCGAGCGTCCTGTTTAGTGTGATGTCACACTGGAACTAAAAAAGGAAAAAACGACATTTCACCTGTAAAAGTCCACAAAACCAAAGAACTCACCTGTATCCTCTGTTCCTCCTCTGCTCCTCCTCTGTTCCTCCCCTGCTCCTCCTCTGCTCCTCCTCTGTTCCTCCCCTGCTCCTCCTCTGTTCCTCCCCTGCTCCTCCTCTGCTCCTCCTCTGCTCCTCCTCTGCTCCTCCTCTGTTCCTCCTCTGCTCCTCTTCCGTTCTTCAAAGTGTTTCTCCTCCAGGACGAGGAGGTCCAACAGGAAATGACTCAACAAGACAAACATCTCCGTTTTTGAGAGTTAGATGAGAATTTTCTCCAGAATTCAGCCTTTNNNCCTCTGTTCCTCCCCTGCTCCTCCTCTGCTCCTCCTCTGTTCCTCCCCTGCTCCTCCTCTGCTCCTCCTCTGTTCCTCCTCTGCTCCTCCTCTGCTCCTCTTCCGTTCTTCAAAGTGTTTCTCCTCCAGGACGAGGAGGCCCAACAGGAAATGACTCAACAAGACAAACATCTCCGTTTTTGAGAGTTAGATGAGAATTTTCTCCAGAATTCAGCCTTTAGTTTTCACTCATTTCATGTCTCTTCATTCCCATGATGCTCTACTGCACGTGTCAAAGTCATGGCCCGGGGGCCGGATCCGGCCCTCCAGATCCTTTTATTTTGACAAAATATATTTTTATGGAGAGTAAAATATTGAAAGTTATTTCTGCAGCTTTCTGGACTATTTTGACATTAATAAGATTTTTAGTCTGTTTTGGAGTTTAGCTAATATCTCTGCTACATGCTAGCTGTTTTGGCTAACCTAAGATATTTAACGCTTTTTATGCTAATTTTGCATTTTTATCTATCGTTTTCAGCATCTTCAGCAGAAAATTCCTCTTCCAGCATCACACAAACATTATCACAGGTAATGTTTTATATCTAGTTCATAATTATGTTATAAATGTACTTTGAGTGTTCAGTAAATGTTGACCCTGTTCGTGACCTCAGGTGTGTTCTGGATTTTGGCTCCTGTGTGATTGAGTTTGTCATTTCTGCTCTACAGAATCAAACAGCTCCGATGTTTCCCACAATGCATTGCTGTTTGGAAGATGCCGCAGCAGCTGAACCCTTAAAGTCACTTTGGATTCGGAGATTTCTTGGAAAAACTTCTGAATAATGTGAATAAACAAACTCCCCCTGTGAAACCTTCCGGCCGGGCCCACCAGCCGACCCGACACAAGCCCGTCCCCCCAGACAATTCCTCTGACCATCTTCAAAATCCAATGGCAACCTCCAAATCGTCTTTGTGGCCCCGAGAGGCTCTGAACCCCTTTGTGCCGCTAAAGCTCATAAATTTGTCGCTGGGGCTGATTAAACATGGCCGAAGTGAAACACTAAAGATCTGGTCTCCGTCTCTTTGGGGGGAGCTACAATGGTTGCTTTCAGGGTGGGGGGGCACACAAAAAGCCTGTTTAGGGGAGATGCTGCAGTTCAGCCAGTCCCTCCATATGTGGTACAAGGTGGCCCCAGTGAGGCGGACAAAGGGCCAGGTGACAGGGACGATGGGCGGCGGGGTCACAGGACGAGCAAACAACATTAGGGGGGGCGTGAAGCAGCAGCCCCCCCAGCACTGACAGCCCTTTAAACACTGAGGCGTATTTATCAGGTTAGAGGGGCCGCCGGCGCTGAGGCGAGGCCGCCATCAGGACGGAGAAGGTTTTATGAGGTTTGCTGCTGCAGGCCTCACAGCCGCATGTTTACCAGCTTTTCTTATGCTGAACCATCAGAATTCGGTGTTTGCTCAGCTTCAGCCGCACAAAGACCCATTTACCATCAGAAAGGATCTGTTTCAGATTCATTCAAGAAACAGAATCAAAATATCAGAACAGGCTTATTTAGAAAAAGACACTTTTATTCTTCATTCTCCTTACAAACAAACTTCCTTTTGCTTCAGACTAACAGCTGCTTCATTTGTCTTCACAAGATTTCTGGAGTTAAAATCAAAAATCACATTTTCTACTAAAGAAAATAAAACAGAAACATTTAAGAAGCAAAAATGTGCAAAATATCAAAGTTCTGCAGAAGTGAAAATCCAAACGTCTCAGTGTTTAGAGTCCAGCCGGAGCTTCACTTAAAAGAACCGAACGGAACCGACTCGCTCCAGAAGTCCCTCCAAGCGAACCCGGAGGCCGGGAAGTGCTGCTGGAAGCGCGGGGGGAGAGCGAGGGGGGAGGACCGCTGCAGCGGCGGGAAGGCCACGGAGAAGGAGGAGGATGAGGAGCAGACCGAGTCCGTGTCCACGAAGCAGGGCTGGAACGGCTTCCCCTCCCGGACCAGAATCGGAACCACGACCCTGCGCAGAACGGGGGGCTGCGCCGCGTCCGGCGGCCCCTCCGCGCGCCCCCTCTTCATTTTGTAGCGGTGGTTCTGGAACCAGATCTTCACCTGGGTCGGCGTCATGCTGAGCATCCGGGCCAGCTGCTCGCGCTCCGGTCCGGACAGGTACCGCTGCTGGCGGAACCGCCGCTCCAGCTCCAGCGTCTGCGCTTTGGAGAACAGCACGCGCCGCTTCTTGCTCTTCTGGCTCCTCTGCGGTTCCGAGTCCAGACAGGAGTCGTCCGGCTTGGTGGAGTCCGGAGACGCTTCCGGGCCGCCGTCATCTGAAGCTGCAAGCAGAAAGAACCGGGTCAGAACCTCCGTATCTGGGATGTGTCGGCGGGTCAAAGGTCAACTCACACAGACAGAGGCCCGCCTCTCCGTCCGTCCACGCGGCGTAAGGCGGGCTGGAGGAGCAGGTGAAGCCCGGGGAGGCCCGCGGCGGCGCCGCGCCCGCGCGCCGCTCCGGCAGCTCCAGGATGCTCCTGACGGAGAAACTGAACCTGGTGGGGGGGGCCGCCATGTGGGTTTGGCGGCAGTCCGGCGTCGTTTTGGGGAGGGGGGGCAGAGAGGAACAAACTCCAAAAGTAAATCCAGAGAAAACCCAAAGTGGCGCCGGACCCACTTTACGCGCAGTGTTTACAGACGACGCGGCGCGCGCTTATAAAGCCTCCGCCCCCCCCAGCACCTGAATAGCTGGGAGAGCAGTCACCCAATGATGGTTAGGTGTGACCCCCCCACATGATTGGAGGACACTCTCGTCGTCATTACAGATGCGCTCCGTATCGTCA